>NC_091081.1:70809848-71112878 GCF_032405125.1 Capricornis sumatraensis | reverse complement strand
AGAGAAGTCATCTTAACAATGCTTTATATGGTCAAACTGGTTGAGTTCACATCGTGTGCTTATCACTCTCTTAGAGAGTTCCAGTGAATATTGGATTAAAAGCTCTAAGACGTTCCCTAGTAGAGAAGCATCTTTATTTAACTAAGGGTTTCCAAAATTATTTGACCATAAAATACTCTTGATATTCTGCTTTTATACACGCACTTGAGGATAAGGTAATCCTGGTATATAAAAGAGAATTGGCTACCAATCCAAGAAAAAGTAATACCAAAACTCATAAGGTTGTTGTGAAGGATTAATCAAATGATATAATAAATAACAAAACAGCAAGTAATAATAAATTGAATGATATCATTTATGTGGCATGTCTGTTATAGTTCCTGGTGTTGCAGGCTTCTATCTTTTTCATCTTTGTTGTCACAAGAGTACCTAGGACAGATCTTATGTTACACACCCACACACAAAACACATGCACACACACACACACACACACACAAATACACAACCAAAACCAGCCATGAGCCATGAATCTAGCTATATTTCTTCTTTCAAAACAGTAAGAAAAATTCACAATTCATAGGTAGGTGTCAGAAGCATTAAATGCCACCTAAGTTGACAATCTCCTCTGTTTTTCTACTACTAATGGTTTTAGAAAAAGAAGAAACTATTGATGACAACCTCCCTTTGAAATTCAGCATTTGTTATTTATTGACTGATTTTATGGTCTGATTATGGACTGATTGTGGTGCCTCTCTTCCCTCTGAGAGCCAGGTGGGTGACCAGGCAGCAGACCCAGGCAGCGATGATCACGACCGCTGAGCAGAAGGAAGGCTCTGCACACCACCAGAACCAATCACTCCTATTCTTGTGTTGCTGGACACTTTTTAACTTGTCTGGTTTTTGAATTGCCAGTGAGTTCTTGAGCACAGAGTGGAGTGTCTGGCTTTCAGTTCTTTATAACCAGTTCTTTAATGAGTCACATATAATGTGCTTAATCATTTGTATAAAAACCATAGGGAGTCCAATAGAACATAGATTCAAAGTATCCATGTCTGCATGAACTGGGAAATATAAAGAATAAAGCTGGTGACTTTGTGGTTGCTGCACATAGAGTTTATCCTCCAATACTATCTCTCACATTCCTACCCTCCTCGTTTGGTATTCAGTCCAAATCCCTCTCTTTCCTATTGGAGGATGTTACTTCCAGCTGGAACTAGATGAAGAGTAATGAGGACAAGAGGAGAAAGCTCCTTGTCTCCCAAGGTTGTTCTTTAGCATTTACTGTAGCTTTTCTGGGCTGCCTGGACCATGAAAGGTGAACTGTCAGTTTGTTATACACAACGTGGCCAGGGTTTTAGATAGGAGCATGATTTTTAAAAATAAATTTTTCTATTAATGCAACTCTTGAGGATTGTTTCTCCTTTTTAAAATCCAGTGTCTATTCTTGCTACACTGAAGACAATGATTCTCGAAACTTGCTGCACAATAGAAATACTAGGTCATTAGACCTAACAATGTTTTATTTTTTAAGCTCCCTGGGTACTGCTAAAGTGCATTGCATGTTTGAGAACCTAGAGGCCTTAGAGTAACATTCATTATTGTTACCAGATTTATTTAAAAGCTGGGGGCTTGAAAGATTCCTGAGATGCTGATTTTCTATTTTGTTTCCAACCGTGAAGGTTGGCTTCCACTGGAAGAAACACAGGTGACAACCATTAGGTTGTGAACTTCCTGTCCTAGTCCCTGATTCTCAGCAACAAACTACTAAACATATGAACTCCTGGGATACTCATTTAACCATAAAGGACTCAAGAAAGAAAAGAATCTCCATCCTGTCTTTGGCCAGGTGACACAATGAAGCTATTGACAGTTTATTTCAAATCTCCGAAAGAAATTGTAACAACTCTCTGAGCACCAATATGGTCAAAGTGGGCAGTGTTATACTCATAAATAACTTTTCTAACTTTACTTTTAATATAAAGAACACCGATATTTGCTAAGGGATTAAATTCACCCATATTTTAGGTTTAATTCCTGGTGTCTTGAAGGATCCAGTGATTTCCAAAATGTGAAAAGATTTTCCTCTCCTTTCTTTCACTTTGGCTGTGGAGGTAAAGTTTTTAAAAAATATTCAATAGCGATTTAAGGTTGTTTCTAGACAGCAGTTTAAAGAGAATCAGCTTGAAAATAATGGATTTTTAAAAAATTTATAAGTATACAGAGATGATGTTTCTTATTAAGCTTTTGATAAACATTTTTGGAATTAAATTTAAACCCATTCATGTTGGTTGTAAGGAAGAGGAATATAGATATTATTGATTTGAAGTGAAGTTGCTTTATACAGTATACATAATGACCTGCAATATCATAATTTTTTCACACACTGGCACCAGAAAAAATGAGATGTCATTCAATTTTATCTGTTTATGTCAACAGAACTGGTAAACAGGAGAGACTACAGTAAGAGAAAATGAAATCTTCATGAGTGCATATTTTCCCTTTCAGTTCAGTCGCTCAGTCGTGTCTGACTCTTTATGACCCCATGAATCACAGCATGCCAGGCCTCCCTGTCCATCACCAACTCCCAGAGTTCACTCAAACTCCCATCCATTGAGTCGGTGATGCCATTCAGCCATCTCATCCTCTGTTGTCCCCTTCTCCTCCTTGCCCCCAATCCCTCCCAGCATCAGGGTCTTTTCCAATGAGTCAACTCTTCACATGAAGTGGCCAAAGTATTGGAGTTTCAGCTTTAGCATCAGTCCTTCCAATGAACACCCAGGACTGATCTCCTTTAGGATGGACTGGTTGGATCTCCTTGAAGTCCAAGGGACTCTCAAGAGTCTTCTCCAACACCACAGTTCAAAAGCATCCATTCTTCTGGGCTCAGCTTTCTTCACAGTCCAACTCTCACATCCATACATGGCCACTGGAAAAACCATAGCCTTGACTAGACACACCTCTGTTGGCAAAGTAATATCTCTGCTTTTAATATGCTATATAGGTTGGCCATAACTTTCCTTCCAAGGAGTAAGCATCTTTTAATTTCTTGGCTGCAATCACCATCTGCAGTGATTTTGGAGTCCAAAAAAATAAAGTCTGACACTGTTTCAACTGTTTCCCCATCTATTTCCCATGAAGTGATGGGGCCAGATGCCATGATCTTAGTTTTCTGAATGTTGAGCTGTAAGCCATGTTTTTCACTCTCCTCTTTCACTTTCAACAAGAGAATTTTTAGTTCCTGTTCACTTTCTGCCATAAGGGTGGTGTCATCTGCATATCTGAGGTTATTGAAATTTCTCCCAGTAATCTTGATTCCATCTTGTGCTTCATCCAGTCTGGCATTTCTCATGATGTACTCTGCATATAAGTTAAATAAGCAGGGTGACAATAAACAGCCTTGACGTACTCCTTTTCCTATTTGTAACCAGTCTGTTGTTCCATGTCCATTGTTTAGTTTAGCCTTTATATTCAGGCAAATTTAGAATGGTGGAGTGTGAATGTGAAAGTGGATAGTATTTATTGAATAAAATCTCTGGACTTTCAGATTTAAGATCTGTAGAGTCAAACTTGGAGAGTCATTGCAACAAAGTAATGAGTTAAGCTCTCTGCGCTACTTTTCAGGTTCCCACTAGCTAACCATTTTACAGGTGGTAGTGTATATGTGTCAAACCTAATCTCCAGTTCATCTCAGCTTGATGCTCTCTGGTGGTCTAGATGAGTGGGATGGGAAGGTAGGAGGCAAGTCCAAGAGGGAGGGAATAATATGATGGTTAGATAGCATCACCGACTCAATGAACATGAATTTGAGCAAACTGGGTGAGATAGCGGAGGACAGAGGAACCTGGCATGCTGCAGTCCATGGGATTTGCAAAGAGCCGGACATGACTGAACAACAACAAAATAGCTAATTCACTACATTGTAAAGGAGAAACTAATTCAAAAGCAGAGACATTACTTTGCCGACTAAGGTCCATCTAGTCAAGGCTATGGTTTTTCCAGTGGTCATGTATGGATGTGAGAGTTGGACTGTGAAGAAGTCTGAGTGCCGAAGAATTGATGCTTTTGAATGGTGGTGTTGGAGAAGACTCTTGAGAGTCCCTTGGACTGCAAGGAGATCCAACCAGTCCATTCTGAAGGAGATCAGCCCTGGGATTTCTTTGGAAGGAATGATGCTAAAGCTGAAACTCCAGTACTTTGGTCACCTCATGTGAAGAGTTGACTCATTGGAAAAGACTTTGATGCTGGGAGAGGTTGGGGGCAGAAGGAGAAGGGGACGACAGAGGATGAGATGGCTGAATGGCATCACTGACTCGATGGAGGTGAATCTGAGTGAACTCCGGGGGTTGGTGATGGACAGGGAGGCCTGGCGTGCTTCGATTCATGGGGTCGCAAAGAGTGGGACACGACTGAGTGACTGAACTGAACTGAACTGAACACAACACCGTAAATTAACTATCAAGCTGAGTTGCTCTGTCGTGTCCAACTCTTTGGAACCCCATGGACAGTAGAGCCTGGTAGGCTATTGTCCTTGGGATTATCCTCATAAGAATTCTGGAGTGGGTTGTCATTTCCTTCTCCAGGGGACCTCGCCAACCAGGGGATCAAACCCAGTAACCTGCATCTCTTGCAGTTCCTGCATTGGCAAGCAGGCAAGAATACTGGTGTGGGCTGCCATTTCCTTCTCCAGGAGATTTTCCCAACCAAGGGATTGAACCCAGGTCTCCCGCATTGTAGGCAGATGCTTTACCGTCTGAGCCACCAGGGAAGTTACTAAGCCACCTTGGAAGCCCCAAAACAACTATACTTCAATAAAAATAAAAGGAAACAATGAGGATTTACAGTAGTTCTGTAGGTAGAAGAGGCTGAAACAATATGTTTGACTAGTATTTTACAACCTGTTAGAATGAGAACTTCTCTGAAAATCTATGCAGCAAAGACCCCCATCAGAAAGGTGAAAGTAAATATGCCATAAAGTGCACCCTCTTTGTATCTTGGGTAGGGACATGTCAACCCACAGGGGTCACTGCATGCCTTGCGAATGTGGGTCAATGATCAGGGGTCCTTTATCACTTCCATCTCTCTAGGTCTCAGGTACAATGCCTTTTGCTGAAGAGGCTGCAGCCACTCTCTCCATTAAGTAGAAATAAAACATACCTAATCAAGGAATAAAGGACACTTATTTCTCCAGGAGCAATAGATTGTATTTTGTCAGATCAGATATCATCAGCCTGAGTGGGCAGAAAGTGCTCACTAATTAAAAGTCCTCTCTCCTAGAAAAGTATTTCATCCTATCACTAGGGTTCTACAATAATTTTGTAAACGTATGAATTTCATATCTTCTTATCTCAGAATGTTTTAACTAGTTATTTAACAAGTCATGTCCAAATCTTTGTGACTCTTTGAACTATAACCCTGCAAGCTCCTTTGTCCAAAGAGATTTCCCAGGCAAGAATGTTGGAATGAATTGTCATTTCCTCCTCCAGGGGATCTTCCCAACCAGTGGATTGAACACCATGCCTGCTACACCTCCTGCATTACAGGCAGATTCTTTACCACTGAGCCATCAAGCAAGCCTTGGCACTAACAAGTTAGGCAGTAAGAAGTTAATTTTAGCTAAAAGTCATTTAGCTGAAAGTTATGAAGAAAGAAGTTTAATGTTTTCAACCACGTAAAAAGGCTGCCCCTTGATCATCACTACTTATGGTGAATTAAGTTTCCCATTACAGAAGGATGAAGGTTATTCTGAGTCACATCTAGCTACCTGAGGTAGCAGAACCTTCCCTGAAGCACTGGTTGCACTCTTTGCCATCAGCCATCAGACTGGGTTTTGATAAATGGAAAGGATTGGTGATGGAAATTTGTGCTAAAAATGTCTGCCATGTGTTAGTCCTTGTGGCTACATGAAAGCAGATTATATTGTAGTGAAAACCTGAAAGAAGATAACAAATCAAGAATCTACACTAGCAAATATTCTGTGTGCAGTCAGAGTGGTGACTGTGGAAAAAGCCAGGAGACTTAGGGGTCTGCATCGTTTGGTGATCAGTAGGTAAGCTGATCTGGATTCTGGTGATCCTGTGAACTTAGTCATCAACACTTATTAGCCCTGTGACTTTAGGCAAATTACTTAGTATATCTGAGCGCCAGTTTTCTTACCTGTAGATTGAGGATAATGGCTGTGGTAGAGACGAGGAAACCTGTTCACCATTGATCTTAGGCATTAGGATGACTGCATTTTCCAGCCTCCCTTGCAGTCAGAGATCAGGGGACAAACCTCCAGCTCATGCATTTGCTTTACTGAAATAACTTAGAGACCAAGTTCAAGTTGCTACCAGGATGAAGGGGGAGGGGTGTGTGGCAAATTTTATGTGAACATGAAATAAACACTATTTTCTTGAGGCATTGAAATTTCAGTCCTCTCTCTCATCTTTCTTTCCTCTCTCTTTTCTCCCTCAGCTCCCCCTGCTTCCCCCTTCCCTCCCTCCCTTCTTTTCTGAGACTGTAGCACAGTGTAGCATATCCTGATTAATACAGATCACACCTACTTGCAGAATCAGCACAATAGAGTTGTTAAGAGCAGGCTCAGTGTCAGACTGCCAGAATTCAAATCTGTTTACTAGGTTTCTAAACTTAGGTAAGATACCCAAGACTTTTTAAGACTCAGTTTGTCAAAGTTAATAATACCAACCCTTATAGGGTTGTTCTAAGGATTTTAACTGTTTAACCCTGGAAAATATCCAGTGCAGTGCCTGTCACATATTTAATATTCATCAAATGTTAGCTGCCATTTCCTCTACAGATGTAAAGCATCAAAATGTTTCTTTCGCTAAAAGTGATACATCTGGTTCAGGGAAAGATGAAATGTATTGAAAGAACCCTAGATTGGAAATCTTTAGCTACATCCAAAATTAGCTGTTTGCTTGTGGGTAAATCACTTCACCCCTTTCTGCCTCAACATTTTTAATCTCTAAAATGATGAATTTAAATTATATAAAATAATAGCAAATGTTTAAAAGACTTATTATATGGCCCTATGTCCCTAGCTTTATATCTTTGACATTGTTTAATCTATAGGTTTAATTTTAAATGATAAACACACCACAGGAGAGAAAATCTGAAAGAAGGAGCCAAATTTGTAAGCTTCTGTGATACTGGCCCAGACATAAATAAGGTGAAAACCTGTACCTGATTATGGCTTTTGACTGTTGTTTACCCACAAGCAAACAGCTAATTTTGGATGTAGCTAAAGATTTCCAATCTGGGGTTCTTTCAATACATTTCATCTTTCGCTGAACCAGATGTATCACTTTTAGTGAAAGAAACATTTAGATGCTTTACATCTGTTGAGCTAAATTTATTTAAAGGAGCTAATATGTTGAAACTTTAGTGACATCTGAACAACACTGAGCATTCTTTGGCATTGCCTTTCTTTGGGATTGAAATGAAAACTGACCTTTTCCAGTCCTGTGGCCACTGCTGAGCAGAGACATTACTTTGTGAACAAAGGTCCATCTAGTCAAGGCTATGGTTTTTCCAGTAGTCATGTATGGATGTGAGAGTTGGACTATAAAGAAAGCTGAGCGCCGAAGAATTGATGCTTTTGAACTGTGGTGTTGGAGAAGTCCCTTGGGCTGCAATGAGATCCAACCAGTCCCTCCTAAAGGAAATCAGTCCTGGGTGTTCATTGGAAGGACTGATGTTGAGGCTGAAACTCCAAGATTTTGGCCACCTGATGGGAAGAGCTGACTCATTTGAAAAGACCCTGATGTTGAGAAAGATTGAAAGCAGGAGGAGAAGGGGATGACAGAGGATGAGATGGTTAGATGGCATCATCGACTCAATGGACATAAGTTTGGGTAAACTCTGGGAGTTGGTGATGGACAGCAATGCCTGATGTGCTGTGATTCATGGGGTCGAAAAGAGTCGGACACAATTGAGTGACTGAACTGAACTGAACTGAACAACATTGACCTCAATCTTGAGTGGAACTTATTAGAAATTTAATGAATTACTTTTTTATCTACTCATGGAATTTTTCATACTTTTGAGAAGAGGCGTCATTCCCTCCCTAATATATTTTTTTATTCTAAATTCTTTTAGTAAACATTTTGGAAATCATAGTTGCCTATTTGAAAAACAGAGTAACTCTTTTAAAAAATTCCCAGTATATTTAATTTAGAATGGTATATCATTTGTTAAATTGCAGAACCATAGAATATGATAATTATTATAATTATAAACTTTTTACTATAATATACTTTTTACTTCAAGTATTTCCTAATACTTTTATAAATGATTATAATTAGACAATGATTTTGGGTTTGTTTGTTTTATTGGTAGCTTTCTATTGTGAGTCAATATGCGCTGATTCTGCTTGTGGAGTTGAGCAAACCTCCCCAACTCCCTGGAATCCTGAAGCCCTCTGGGAGATGATTCACATCCAGTTCCCAAGCGGTGATTCTGCTGCTGCTGCTGCTGCTGTTGCTGTTAAGTCACCTCAGTCGTATCCTACTCTGTGCGACCCCATAGATGGCAGCCTGCCAGGCTACCCCGTCTCTGGGATTCTCCAGGCAAGAACACTGGAGTGGGTTGCCATTTCCTTCTCCAGTACATGAAAGTGAAAAGTGAAAGTGAAGCCACTCGCGTCTGACTCTAAGCGACCCCGTGGACTGCAGCCTACCAGGCTCCTCCCATTGGAGTTTCCAGGCGAGAGTACTGGAGTTGATTGCCATCGTCTTCTCCAACCAGTGATTCTAGAGCAGGCTGTATAAATTTTCCGTCATTTTGCTATTCAAACTAAATGTGTTTACTTGTTTTAAGAACTCTCAAAACTAATTCCAGTATAGTATTTTCAATGCAGTATCCAGCATAGTATGGTGGTTCAGAGCATGTGATTTGGGACCCAGGAAATGTACTGTCATCTCTATGGATATCCTGTCAGCTCTGAGATCTTAGGCAAGTTACTTCATCTTTTTTGAGCTTCAGTTTTCTCATTTATAAAATGAGAATGCATTCTAACTCAAAGAGTGTTACGAAGTTAAGTGTGATGCAAAATAAACATTGTTTGGGAGGGAATAAATAAAATTATCAAATGTGCTGTGCTTAGTTGCTCAGTCATGTCCAACTTTTTGCAACCCCATGGACTGTAGCCCACCAGGCTCCTCTGTCCGGGGATTCTCCAGGCAAGAATACTGCAGTGGGTTGGCACTTACTTCTCCAAGGGATCTTCCCAACCCTGAGATCAAACCCAGGTCTCCTGTGTTTTAGGTGGATTATTTACTGTCTGAGCCACCAGGGTGGCCTTATAATCAAATAACTGATAACATAATCTTGGAAACAAACCTAAATAAATATTGTATATAGAAAAAAGTTTTTGGTGTGAAAAAATTCCTCATATTATTTGTAGGGTTCAAGAAGTTATAAACAATCTAAGTATCTCATGGCAGGGGAATGGTTAAATAAATTGCAAGGTATGCATATAATAAAGATTATGGAGTATCTTTGTTCATGTATGTAAGAAATGCTCTTAACACATTAGCTTGCAAATACGAAGTAGGTCACTTTAATGATTTACCCTAACTGCCTGCCTGCTCTGTGGCAAATACCACGGCATTTCCAAATTCTGTTGAGTTGCTGAAGGGGGAGAGCCTTGCCCTTGATGTAATTTGCACCCTGCCTGCACCTCTGCCTACAGCTGCCGCTTTGTGATCTGCTTTGGCTGCTGCCTGCAGTCACCTTACTTGTCCCTGTTGCTGATCCCTGCTTCATTTCACAGCCATCTATCCACATCTTTTCCTGGGATGAACTGCCCACACACATACTGACCCTGCCCCACCCTTGACCTCTAACAGCCTATGAGGCTCCCTCCCTTGTGGTTGCTAACAGCTCAGTACCACCTGCTCTGATCTGTTATTGATGCCCCCTGTACCATTTCATCAAGCTGCTGTAGGCTGGCCACTCTCTGCTCGACTGTCCCCAAATAGGCGCTCTGCCCCTCAGGATCTCCATCACTTACCTTTCCTGTTGGCCTACCACGAGATCCCTGCCCTTCTTGTGGCTGAGTCTACATTTTATATGTGGGGGATGGGTGCAGGGGCAAGATGACTTGTTAGACCATAGAGATCCATTCTTGCCATTGAGCCACAGGGCTCTGTCCACTGCCAAGCGATAGGTTCTGATGGGCTTCATCACCGTACCCATCTAATCCAGCCCTATTGCTTTTTCTTGCCCAGATTAGATTTTCCTTTTTCATGACTTTGTTTTTCTCTTTCAGGTCATCTATTGCTCATCTTCATAACCTGCCCTGTCTATCAGCTATGCTGCTATATGTTGTAATTTGCTATGTATTTGCACCTCAGTTGGGAACCAGGCATTAATTATACTCTCAAAGTGTTCCTGGATTCAGGCCCAGGGAGATTGGGAACTTTGCCTAACTCTGCTGCTGCTGCTGCTGCTGCTGCTGCTAAGTTGCTTCAGTCGTGTCCAACTCTGTGTGACCCCAGAGACGGCAGCCCACCAGGCTCCCCCATCCCTGGGATTCTCCAGGCAAGAACACTGGAGTGGGTTGCCGTTTTCTTCTCCAATGCATGAAAGTGAAAAGTGAAAGTGAAGTCACTCAGTAGTGTCTGACTCCTAGCGATCCCACGGACTGCAGCCCACCAGGCTCCTCCATCCACGGGATTTGCCAGGCAAGAGTACTGGAGTGGGGTGCCAGTGCCTTCTCCATGCCTAACTCTACAAGCAGGTGATTCTTTAGTTCTGATCAAGTGGAGACCCTTGTTTATGTCATATTGTTAAATGAAAAAAAAAATAGAGAAAAAATATAAATGAAAGATGATCCTAACTGTTAAAACCATACTTACTTTCATAAATATTCCTGGAAGGAAAAATCAAAATGTCTGTAATGTTAGTATTTGGATGCAGTGACTATAGATCATTTTTTTCTTTCTTTAATTCTCTAAGTTTCTACCAGGCAATTTATTTTTTAATGAAAAAAAGACAATTTAAGAAAATGTTGCAAAGAAATAATCCAGAAGCTAATAAAAAATTTGGAGAAGGGAATGGCAACCCACCCCAGTATTCTTACCGGGGAAGTCCATGGACAGAGGAACCTAGCGAGTTACAGTCCATGGGGTCGCAAAGAGTCCAACATGACTTAGCGACTAAAAATACAACAAGTTTATTTAAAGGACAGCTGCCCTTAAACTTTGTTTTGCGACTTTCCTGTGCTGTAAAGGAACAATGGTGTTTATAGAAAGAATTATTTAATTTTGACAGTGCTGGGTCTTTGTTGCTATGTGCGGGCTTTTCTCTAGTTCCAGCAAGCGGGGGGCTGCTGTCTCGTTGAGGTTCCCGGGCTTCTTACTGCGTGCCTCCTCTTGTTACAGAGTGCAGGCTCTAGGGCACACGAGCTCAGGAGCTGCGACTCACCTGCTCTAGAGCTCAGGCTCAGCAGTTGCAGTGCATGGGCTCAGTTGCTCCACAGTGTGTGGAATCTTCCCGTAGGAGCTTTCGAACCCTGCATTGGTAGGTGGATTCTTAACCCCTGGGCCACCAGGAAAGTCCCAGAGGAATAGTTTCTTTAAATGGCTTTTTTCAAAGGATTTTTTTCTTCAAGTCCCTCAATACACCTTTTAGTTTTTTTAGAAGCATTTTTTCTTCCTTCAAGTCCTTCAATACACCTTTGCCTTGCCTTCCACAGATCTTGTTTTTTATTCCTATCTGTACCAGAGTCTGTATCTGTGAGCATGTATGTTGTTTGCTATCTACCTGTCTATCTATCTATCTCCATATCATATCTATAGCAAGTATTGTTGGTGTCCTGCTCAGTCTTGACACTCACCTTCCTCCACAGGCCAACTCTTAGATTTCCAGCTGCCAACATCTGTAGCAGCTTTGCCTGAAGCCTTTCTCTGGAGACAGGAATCTGCCTCAGAGACACGCTGGAAGCAATTGGAAGCAACATGCACCTCCCTCCTTAGTGGTCCTTAACCATGACAGGAATCAGTGATTCAGTGCTCCCAACTCCTTTGCCCTTTGGGGAGAAGAGACAAGGATGAATCCCATGTCCACTACTGTCTCCCACACAGGTAAACTGCATGGCCACGCAGCTGTATCAGCTGCCTTATTTTCCCACTCTTCCGCTGGCACCTCCAGGGATCAACACACCACTTTTATTCAAATTCTCTTCACAGGATCTGTTCCAGGGAAATCCAACCAGCCAAAACGTCCTCATTCATATTTATTTCCTGCAGTTTATATGAAAATGGTTTACAGGGTATGGCTAGCTCAGGGCTAAGTGTGAGCTCAAAAGGTAGCAAGACTGCCACCAAATTACTATAACACTAGGCATCAAAAAAGCAGGAGAGTTCCAGAAAAACATCTATTTCTGCTTTATTGACTATTCCAAAGCCTTTGACTGTGTGGATCATAACAAATTCTGGAAAATTCTGAAAGAGATAGAAACACCAAACCACCTGACCTGCCTCTTGAGAAATCTGTGTGCAGGTCAGAAAGCAACAGTTAGAACTGGACATGGAACAACAGACTGGTTCCAAATAGGAAAAAGTATGTCAAGGCTGTATATTGTCACCCTGCTTATTTAATTTATATGCAGAGTACATCATGAGAAATGCCAGACTGGATAAAGCACAAGCTGGAATCAAGATTGCTGGAAGAAATATCAATACCCTCAGATATGCAGATGACACCACCCTTATGACAGAAAGTGAAAAAGAACTAAAAAGCCTCTTGATGAAAGTGAAAAAGGAGAGAGTGAAAAAATTGGCTTAAAGCTCAACATTCAGAAAACTAAGACCATGGCATCCGATCCCATCACTTCATGGCAAAAAGATGGGGAAACAGTGGAAACAGTGGCAGACTTTACCTAACCTGCCTCTTGAGAGATCTGTATGCAGGTCAGGAAGCAACAGTTAGAACTGGACATGAAACAACAGACTGGTTCCAAATAGGAAAAGGAGTACGTCAAGGCTGTATATTGTCACCCTGCTTATTTAACTTATATGCAGAGTACATCATGAGAAACGCTGGACTGGAAGAAACACAAGCTGGAATCAAGATTGCCGGGAGAAATCTCAATACCCTCAGATATGCAGATGACACCACCCTTATGGCAGAAAGTGAAGAGGAGCTAAAAAGCCTCTTGATGAAAGTGAAAGAGGAGAGTGAAAAACTTGGCTTAAATCTCAACATTCAGAAAACGAAGATCATGGCATCTGGTCCCATCACTTCATGGGAAATAGAAGGGGAAACAGTGGAAACAGTGTCAGACTTTATTTTTGGGGGGCTCCAAAATCACTGCAGATGGTGACTGCAGCCATGAAATTAAGACGCTTACTCCTTGGAAGAAAAGTTATGACCAACCTAGATAGCATATTCAAAAGCAAAGACATTACTTTGCCAACTAAGGTCCGTCTAGTCAAGGCTATGGTTTTTCCAGTGGTCATGTATGGATGTGAGAGTTGGACTGTGAAGAAGTCTGATACCGAAGAATTGGTGCTTTTGAACTGTGGTGTTGGAGAAGACTCTTGAGAGTCCCTTGGACTGCAAGGAGATCCAACCAGTCCATTCTGAAGGAGATCAGCCCTGGGATTTCTTTGGAAGGAATGATGCTAAAGCTGAAACTCCAGTACTTTGGCCACCTCATGCGAAGAGTTGACTCATTGGCAAAGACTCTGATGCTGGGAGGGATTGGGGGCAGGAGGAGAAGGGGACGACAGAGGATGAGATGGCTGGATGGCATCACCGACTTGATGGACGTGAGTCTGAGTGAACTCTGGGGGTTGGTGATGGACAGGGAGGCCTGGCGTGCTGTGATTCATGGGGTCTCAAAGAGTCGGACATGACTGAGCGACTGAAATGAACTGAACTGAACTGAAAATCACTGCAGATGGTGACTGCAGACAAGAAATTAAAAGACACTTACTCCTTGGAAGAAAAGTTATGACCAACCTAGATAGCATATTAAAAAGCAGACATTACTTTGTCAACAAAGGTCCATCTAGTCAAGGCTATGGTTTTTCCAGCATTCATATATGGATGTGAGAGTTCGACTGTAAAGAAAGCTGAGCACCGAAGAATTGATGCTTTTGAATTGTAGTATTGGAGAAGACTTTTGAAAGTCCCTTGGACTGCAAGGAGATCCAACCAGTCCATCCTAAAGGAAATCAGTCCTGAGTGTTCATTGGAAGGACGGATGCTGAAGCTGAAACTCCAATAATTTGGCCACCTCATGTGAAAAGCTGACTCATTTGATAAGACCCTGCTACTGCTGCTGCTGCTAAGTCGCTTCAGTTGTGCCTGACCCTGTGTGACCCCATAGACGGCAGCCCACCAGGCTCCTCTGTCCCTGTGATTCTCCAGGCAAGAATACTGGAGTGGGTTGCCATTTCCTTCTCTGAAAAGACCCTGATGCTGGGGAAGATTGTAGGTGGGAGGAGAAGGGGACAACAGAGAGTGAGATGGTTGGATGGCATCACCAACTCAATGGACACGAGTTTGAGTAAACTCTGGGAGTTGGTGATGGACAGGGATGCCTGGCGTGCCTCAGTCCATAGGGTTGCAAAGAGTTGGACACGACTAAGTGACTGAACTGAACTGAGGCAGCAACACTAGACAAATGGTTAAAAGAGTCAGGATGAAATAGGAGAGAAGAGGGCAGGGCACAACCTTAAGGATACGAAAAACTGGTTAGAACCAAATAGATCCAGGATGATGGATGACGAGTCAACTTCTATTAGACCGCGAGCCTCAGTAAATGCTCAGTGTAACACATCAGCAAGTTAAAACAGCACACGCACAGGTGTCATGACAGTTCCAAGGCTGAGCATAAATCCTGAGACCGTGTTGTGCTCTCAGTTAAAAGACGGTGGATTCAAGTCCTAATCTGAGTTGCACAGTTTCAAATATGTCTGTGCAGTATTATGCCTAGTTCTGCATGCAGAATGGATAAAAAGATATTCCAAAATTGGGATATAACCATAGCCTGATTAACAGTTTAGGAACCTAAGAACAAAGCTAACAGTGAAAGAAATAAAGCAGTTGGCTTGGAGAATAAACCACTAACTAACGGCATAATTGCTGTTTCATAAGCAATTCCCATAAGTTCCCATAAGTGGCTGAAGGGAAGCACTGTGCCCAGTGGACAGAATGTATTCAGTCTTCTTTTCAGAAGGCAGAATTTGAACTGGACAAAAGTTGTTGTTCAGTTGCTAAGTCGTATCTTAATCTTTGTGACCCCATGGACTGCAGCACACCAGGCTTCCCTGTCCTATTTTTTGGAGTTTGCTCAAACTCATGTCTATTAATTCAGTGATGGCATCCAACCATCTCATCCTCTGTCACGTCTTCTCTGCCTGCCCTCAATCTTCCCCAACATCAGGGTCTTTTCCAGTGAGTCGGCTCTTGGCATCAGGTAGCCAAAGCATTGGAGGTTCAGCTTCAGTATCAGTCCTTCCACGAATATTTAGGACAAAAGTTAGAGAAAAGAAGCAAATTTTGACTTTGGAAAAGGAAGGTTTTTCTAACAATTAGAGCCTTTCCTTATCTAATGCAAGATCTCAGTCCCTCGAAATACCTAGACAGAGGGCAAAAGTCCCCTAAATCCATTCCATCCCTTAAACCAGGTCACAAATATATAAGCCTCTGTGATTCTTATCAAAAGCTTATTTCTGTTACCAGCATTTTGTCTCTGCATTTCCATCAGGCTGCCATCCTGTTGCATATCTTGCTGGTGCTATCTCTTAGTTTTCCTGGTTCCCCAGAGACCTTCATCCTGGATTTGCGCAGTAGTCCTGTTCTCTGACCAGCTTTGGGTATTAACAACGTAGTTTCGGACTTGCATTTCCGGGATCCAGGACCATCTGCTCTCTCACTGCACAACTGCTGGCCATAATCCTTGTACCAGCCCTCCCCTTCCTGTCCAACCCTAGTCAATGGTGGCTTCTCACCTGGCCCCGGCCTGACATGGGAAGAAGAACAAGACACAAGGGAATAAGACAGATCTTCACTGAGGTAAGAGTTTAAGTGATTTCTAAATTTACTTCCAACTCTTTAATTCTGTGATGATTTTCCTTTTTAGCTTTTATAATCTTCATTCATAAGCTTTTCCTCCTTGTTTATTAAGCTGTAAGCATTGCTTCTTCAGAGAAGGCAATGGCAACCCACTCCAGTACTCTTGCCTGGAAAATCCCATGGACGGAGGAGCCTGGTAGGCTGCAGTCCATGGGGTCGCTAGGAGTCAGACACAACTGAGCGACTTCACTTTCACTTTTCACTTTGATGCATTAGAGAAGGAAATGGCAACCCACTCCAGTATTCTTGCCTGGAGAAACCCAGGGAAGGGGGAGCCTGGTGGGCTGCCATCTATGGGGTCGCACAGAGTCAGACACAACTGAAGTGACTTAGCAGCAGCAGCAGCAGCAGCAGCAGCAGCAGCAGCAGCAGCAGCAGCAGCAGCAGCAACTGCTTCTCCAGCTACCCTGAGAAAATCAAGCCAGTTTCCAGTTGAATAGCATCACTTCTTGAATTCTCGAAGTTCAGTCTTCCTTTCTCCCAAGGCTTGGTGACACAATTAGCCTTTCTACTTTGTCTAAAGGAATATACCTCTGTAAGGAAGGAATCCCCAGCGCACACATACCCATGGATGACTTATTTGCCCTCTAACTGGTGCCTTCTCCAGCAGTCTGTGTCTTATCTGCAGTTCTCCTGAAGAGGACGCTGTTTCCCACACCTAGAATTACCTTGCCAGACCTCTGGCTGGGCTCAGGGAACAGTGAGTATTCCCACCCTCTTCTGCAGGCAGAGCAGACCTGCTGCCCAGTGGGACTGCTCTCTCTGACGCCAAAAGAAGAGCTTGTTTTTCATGGTGAAAACACGTGCTATTCCAGTTGGCAGATTTAGGATCAGTAGGTAGAAATACAGAGCTCTGGACCCCATAAGGATCTTGGAACAAATTTTCAGAGAACTGGGCTGGGAAAACGATATAGTGTTATATAGTAAATACTCATTTACTTTCTCAGCAAATACTTATTGAGTGTCTGCTTTGCCTTGAAGACTCAGAAATCAGGTATTAGAACACAAAAAAGAACTAACAGTCTCTTCAGGGAAAGAGCCATGTAAGTTAGAATGTAATCTGGGATGTGAATAAAATATGGGAATATGAAGGGAAAGTGAAGTTGCTCAGTCATGTCCGACTCTTTGTGACGCCATGGACACCAGGCTCCTCCGTCCATGGGATTTTCTAGGCAAGAGTACTGGAATGGGTTGTGTTTTCCTTCTCCAGGGAACTTCCCGACTCAGGGATCGAACCCGGGTCTCCCACATTGTAGACAGACGCTTTACCGTCTGAGCCACCAGGGAAGTGAAAGTAATCTGAATTGACAGAGACTCCTATGTATTATCCTGGGTCCTGGAGAAGAGCATGGATTCACAGGCTTAGTATGGGGACCAATTCTCTGCTGAGCCACTTACTCTCTAGGAGATTTTGGGCAAGTGCAAATTATTCTAGTTCTTTACAATATTCCTTATGGCTGTAGTACTGGGAAGATTAACTGAGAATGAACGCAAAGGAGCTGCAGGGCCTTCTCTGGCCTTCCAGCGGTTGAGACTCCATGCTTCCACTGTAGGGGCTGGGGGTTCCATCATTGGTCAGAGAACTAAGATCTTGAGGGGTGGAGGTGGGAAGAGGGGGGGCCACTGCAACATTTCTGGCCCAGAATAGGTTTAAAAATACGTTGCTTCTCTTCTCTTTGAGGGCTTCTCAGGATAGAAAGTGTTGGGGTAGTTCCTCATACAACGTTTGTAGTATCTGGATTCCAATTTCACTATCTCCAAGTGTCTCCGTTTTGATGAAGCTTCTGGACTCTCCAAGCAGAGGCCTTAATGACTCACGATGATATATGGCTGCTTCTTTGGATTAAACATCTGAAATGTTACCATTTTCTCCTTTTCTTCCCATTCTTTGCTTCTCCTTCTCTCTCCTATGGGTTTTCCTCATCAGACACCAAGCCCCCATTTCCTAACTTTTCATGCTATTTTCTGGGCCCAATGCAGGTAACCCCAGTGTCTCAGCTCCTGATTCTGGTAGTTTCTTCAACATCAGC
This sequence comes from Capricornis sumatraensis, assembly GCF_032405125.1. Classification (NCBI taxonomy): domain Eukaryota; kingdom Metazoa; phylum Chordata; class Mammalia; order Artiodactyla; family Bovidae; genus Capricornis; species Capricornis sumatraensis. The sequence goes on along the minus strand of NC_091081.1, from coordinate 71,094,759 downwards.
CTTTCTGGATAGAGGCTGCTCTTTCCATCTAAATGCACCACGATCTCATGGATGTGGCCCTGGTGTCACCAAGTTTTCTCTTCGAATGACACTTGGTAGATGCCTTACTTTGCAGGGGTCTCATTCAGAGATGTGAATAAAAGAGGCTCCATTGCTTTGAGGACCAGTGAAGTCTCTATTGAAACGCAGGGGAATAGAAGTTGGGATGAGCAGGAGGATATCAACAAGGTGAGAAACCAGGTGCCCCTAAAGTGTGAGCCAAGGGGAAAAAGGCTGTGGGGGGCACAAATGAAACAATGATGGGGCTTTCGGATGCCTCTGTCTTTAAAGCTTTCCTGGCGATGCAGGAGTTTGTCAACCTCATGTATTCTATCGAAGAAGCTAGATGACAATGTCTGTCACACTACTGAAAATTTAAATTCTGGAGTTCACTTTAAACTGATACATCCTTCCTCATAATCAAATTATGCTCTACTTTGTCACCTACCTGGTCTGTAGATTTTGTGTGGTGATCTCCAGCTTTCGCCTAAAAGAACCATTGAAATGATTTCCTATGCCAGTCAATTTCTGCCATGGTCATGCTTACAAACTAGAGAGAGGGAACATACTCGTTTAATAAATAGAAAATATTTATTATACAGCATTATCAAGATTATTTGACAAAAGGCAGTAACGAGCCAAAGGAAAACACTTTCACAAGAAGCTAAACAACTTGTATAAGCACATACATTAAGGTAGAAAGTTTCTGCCCTTTTTGTATAGGGTATGTATGTGTACATTTCCAATTTTGAACAATTATGATTTAAGAGCTAATAATCTATTGTACTCAGGAAAACTTTTAATCATGGTAATTGTAGGCATTCAGAGTAATAATGTGACTGGTGTTGAATGTTTTCACCAAACATCTGAAACTAAAACCTCAGGACAAACTGACATAGTATTTTAATAGCAGAAGTTTTTCTGATCTATTCTTACTTTAAAAGTTTCTGAACGCACAAGTTCTGATGTTAAGAACAGATGTCAATGACATTCGGATAAAACACGTTTCACTAATATTAGATTGTGTACTTTCCCTTGCTAGTTTGCCAATTAGTAGATCATATATCAAGCACTAGAACCATCCATTTTCCTCCTTCTGCCTCATGACAGTGAAAATGGAACTGAAATCACATTTCAGTCATGAGTCTTTCTACCAAAGGTGTAATGAAATAATTTTTTAAAAAGAAAAGGCAGTCTTTTCTTCAAATAAAACTGACTAAACTTGGCAGTAGGATATGGGAAGACATAAGAAATATGAGCCTCAAACATTGGAGTGGATGTTAAATTCTGAACAAATGATGCAGTGGGTATTTAAAGAGCCTAAGATAATTTTTGGCTGAGAAAGCAGCAGCTTTAACATGAAGGGAGCACATTGAATGACTGAACATAAGGCATAAACAAAGATATTTAAGGGGATAAGATTCATTCCCAAATAATGCAAGAATCAGAACAGCAAGAAAAATCTCTTTTATTGGGGGGAAAGGGAGGAGTGAAAATGAAACAACTGGATTACACAGACATGGATATTACACACCACAAATAACAAAAAGAGGAAAAGCTAGGGCAGTGAAATATATGAAGGAAAGGACATGGAAATAAAAATGAGAAGAAATCAAAAAGCGAGGAATAAATAAATTAAAAAATTATGACAAGACAGTGGCTAGTGTATGCTTTAAGCACATAAAGCTCAAGTAGCAGTGGAAAATTAAAAAAAAATCATAAAGGAAACAGAAATCATGTAGATACTATTTCAATCTTATTTTTAATAATGATGTGTGCAATTATATAAAATCTTCCTTTTTACTGTTACCCAGAGTTTTTGTGAACTTTTAGTATAACAAATCTTCAAACCACTTCATTAATAACATATTTCCACATCATAAAATATCTGAAAAATATGTCCCCTCTTAGAAGAAAGACCATCTAAGCAGCATATGAAAAACATTGGACCACAGGACTCCAACCTTCAAAGAGCTCCCGTAGATATTGATGATAATGGTATATAAAACATTACTGGAACATAAAAATATCTATACTATATCAGAGAGACAGTCTTCTAGCTGCAGTTAGATTGACATTACATTGCACAGTTTTTATTATCACGGATATACAAGGACACAGGAACACATTCACTTGCTAGTTACAAGGACTTCGGTGACAGTTGAAAAGAATTATTTGTCATTGAAACCAATAATAGCTGCTATGAGTACACCATTAAGTTCAAAGATAGATTTGTTTCTGTAGTACATAGGAGAAACAATGGCACCAAATACATACTGCATCTTAGAAAGTTCAACTGGTAAGTATTATTTGCTACAGTAAATGGAAGGTAACGATTTTGCCATGTGGCTTGTTCTCTTTAACGTAAAGGCGAAGGAGAGCCCCCTTGGCACACAGGTAAATCCGCAAAAGTCTTTTGCTACTCTCAAAACAATCTCATCTGGCCTTTTTTTTTTTTATAATGAAATCAGCAATAAACGAGCATCAGATATGGGAAGCTGATTTTGCCCATTTAGTTCAAAGCCCCAAGCCTCTGCACTGTCCTGTTTCTCCTTCCGCCCTCCCTTTGCACTGCTGATGAAGCGCTTTTGGTTGATGATTTTGCTCCTATTCCTGTTCTCCTAAATAGAGGAAAATCCCAGAGCAGCAAGGTGTCCACGCACCGTTCTCCAAGTGTGACAGCAAGGCTGGCACTGGATGGGCGTGTGGTTGGTGAAGACAGACACCCTTTGGGGCCAGTTCCCCCCAAGGGTGCAGGATACCAGGGTTCTGTGGGCCCAGTAGGGAGAAGGGCTTGAGAAACGAGCTGCTGTCCATCACCGTTCTCTGGGTGGTTCCCCTCCTTCACCCACCTGCTCCACCTGGCTCCACCAAACTCGTTGGACACACCAGGATGACGAGCTAATGATTAACTGAGCGGTCCTCCCCGCTGTCCCCTTTCAAACGGGCCAAGTGGCTGGGCGTGTACATCTACGCGCAATGGTCCAAAGAGATTATGTGGGTTGGTTTTCTTTATTTGTTTATTTTTTGCGATAAAAGTTACATACTATATGGGATTGTGCTTTGTCGGAATTCCCTTTCTTCCCAGAGAAGAGTTTTGAAAAATTCAAGACTCGGAATCCTCGCCTGGATCCCTTCTGGCTTGCGGAGTCCAGCACCTCTGGCGCTGGCCTTGCTAAGGCGGCAGCAGCCGTCGCATCCTTGCTCCTGACTCCACCTCCAGCCTTGGCTCCCCGCCCAGCTTCCCGCACGTCTCTCCCGGGGAGGTGCTCAAGCTCCCTGACCGACCACCTCTGGCCTTTCCTCCCATGGACACCTGCTCCCTACAGGGTGGACGAGCTCTGCTTATAGTCCCTCAGGATGACCGAGGCGTAGGTCACATTGGGAGGGGTGCAGAGCACCGACTCGGACACGGGGGAGCTGGGCACTGAGCTGCCCGAGGCCACCGAGTCGCGGAAGGGGGACGGGGGCGTCAGGGCGGGCGAGGCCTCCGGGGTGGGCTTGCTGGGCGCCGGCAGGTCCCCCTCCTCGTCTTCCTCCTCCAGCTCGTCCTCCTCGGTGTTCCCTTCCCGCTCGGACAGGTACTCCTGCAGCAGCTTGAACCTCTCGCTGTCGTCCTCGTCGTCGTCTTCGCCAGGCGGCGAGGCGGGCTCCTCCGCGAAGGGGCTCAGCGGCAGCGGCAGCAACGGCAGGTGCTGCGGGGGCGCCGGGGGCGGGAACAGGGACCGGCCCCCGTTCCCCACGGCCCCGGGGACGGCGAGCACCGAGCTGAAATCCGGGATCCCGGCGCTGAAATTGTTGACCACTCCCTGCAGCTGGTCCAGGAAGGATTTCTGCGGCAGCGGCGGCTGCTGGAGGGGCGGGGGCAAGCCCTTGGGGATGGCCGGCTCGGCCAGGAAGAGGGGAGTCTCCTCGGCCGGCAGGTGGGGCGGCAGAGGCGGGGTGCTGGCCGCGGTCGGCACGCGGCGGGGCGCCGCCCTGGAAGGACTGCTGGGAGGGCTGAAGCCCGCCGGCTGGGCGTCCTCCTCCTCCACGTTGTAAAGGGTCTTGGTGCTGGCATCAGAAAAGGTCAGGCTCTTGCCGGAGCCTTGGTAACTTTTAGTGAGGGGTTTGATGACGGCTGTTTGGTTGCAGGCCGTCTCGCTGGTCTTCACGTGCACCGAGAGCCGGTGCCACGTGTGCTGACCTTTGGGCACCTGTCTTCCACCTGGTTCAGACCACGACACAGACTTGCCATTAGAACTATGAATAGAACAGAGATGGGTTTATTTGCCGGCATCTCACGCACGCGGGATAACATACACAAAGAACATTTGCAAGCCTAGCTCAAAGCAATTTGACTCCCTCCCACTGTATGTCTGCCTGTGGCACACACTCCCACCCTCTCCTTTTTACCCATCAGACTCCAAAAGCTGCAGCGATCGCAGGTTGCCTCTGAAGCTGTGGCCAGGGATGCCATCCACCCGAACACAAGGCAGGACATTTTGACCCTGAGAAAAACTGTAGCGGAGAAGAGCTAGCTTGTTGTAGAAGCAGCTATTTTCATTTAAGTCTGATTTCACAGCTATTACATACACACACACACACGCTCAAAGGCGGTGAAAAAATTGTTGCTCAGTGCAAGCTTTTGAAAGATCCCAAGATTGACAAATTAAAAATAAAATCTTAGTCACACACAGACAACAGAGCATAATGACCATAGCTATTGTCTCCCTTTCTTCTTAGTCCCTGGAACAAATTAAGACCCACGTATAAAACTACTCTCATCGTCCTGTGAGGTTATAAAACACATCCTCTCAGATGCCCATTCTGATATGTAGGTATTTCATGTGGTACAAGATGCAGCTCAGTCATGCACATGGCACCTGTGCAGAAGGGAAAAAAAGGAAATGACAGAAAAACCCAGACCCACGCTCCACTTAAGTTTCCCAGCTTCTAGTTTCCTTTTATTTCAAAGCATTATTCCTGATGCATATGGTGGATCACAGTTCACTCATAGCAGATAGCTTGGGATTTTCACACTGGCAACATTTAAGTAGGTGTGTTTGAAAAAGCTGGAACTGGAAAGCCCAGAAAAATATGAATATCCATATCCTGTCTTAGTCTACATGCATAATTGATGCAAAAGGATAAGATTAAGATTCCGACAAAGCAGAAGTTACTGAGATCAAGACCTCTCCAGGGCCTTTTCTTCATTGATCATTGAGGAAAAAAAGGCTGAGGGCACCAGGGGTCCTACACCCTTCATGGGATCCTCATAAAGCCAACCAAATAGAACACATTGCTGAAAAAAAAAATGATATGTACTGTGTGCATATATGCACATTCTATTCTGTCTGTTCTAATAACTCTGGTCTTACTTTTGGACTCTTTGTTTATTTTCTGTATAATTTTTAGCAGATGGTGGTACCTTACCATAGCGTACTATTAATAACAACAGTGTTAATACTTAAATCAGGAAATAATTTTTTTTCAAGATTTTGCTTTTTCTTTGTATCCATGAAAACAACAGAGGAGGTGGCACAATGATGACACATTTTTTGACATTAAAAGAAAAAAGGAAAATGCATATATTTTCTTAGGTGGAGATGTGAAATAGACTTTTTCATATCATAGTCTTTAGTTTGGGAAACAGGAAATGATCAATGGTTAACATAATGGTTTATTTAATCATTTTGAAAAGACAAGAATGAATACTTTAAAAATTATGTGTGAGTGCCACATATATGATGATGGTAATGTTTTGACATTTTAAATTTTATAATCCTGAAAAGTCAAGCGAATCAAATAAGGACAGATTTGTGTAGAAAGTCTGATATCAATTCTAGAAAATTCTCCATATAAAAGTTCTAAAATAGATATAATAGCTAAATTTTCTTATTATTTGGGAAGAAACTAGTTCCTCCATATAGCTGATAATCTATGCTATATTTTTAATTGTCAGATAAAAAAATCTCATCTCCAAACTATGATATCAAAGTTAATATTTCATGCAAGTGTATGCTTAATGTATTCTCTAAGGATGTCTAACTGCTTATGAATGTGAGATTACCGACTTATTAGGTTCTATACAATCTTGTTAGAATAGCTAACTCTCTCCCGAGGTGAGCAAACTAAAGAATAAGCTGGTGGTGTTCCTGCCAAGAACAGCCAACCAACCAGCCAAAGCCAAGACCAGAATCCACAGTTCCTCCTCTGGGTTTGAAATTCTGGGCAAGCTCATCTCCCACTTTCCTCTTTCCCAATTTCCTCCATCTCCCACTCTACTTACACTGTTTCTCTCTTTATCCATTTAATATGCCTCTTCCAGAAAGTATAAAATTGCCTAGTTGCCTCTTGCTTTGCTTAAATATGCTTTAATATACTTTCCAATGGCAATGCTTTGCAGCCCTTTCAATGGCAATGGAAACATTTTTTCCTTCTCCAAATGCTTGCCTCTCCATGCTCATTAAGAAAATCACTAAACTAAAAGGCTGCTCATGTCTTCATTTATTTGTACATGTGTATGTGTATGTGTGTGTGTTTTAAAAACCAGTTCCCTCCAGAGCTAGTCTGATCTAATTCAATCAGTAGGCTTAGATAAACAAAACATTGTCCAGTTTCCATATATGCTAACAAAAATGACAACATTGTATTCCTGGGACTGAGTTCACCCCCTTGCTCCCTGACTTGCCTTGTCTTCCTCCTTGTACAGGAGTCCTCTATCAGCTTCTGTTTAAATCCTTTGAAAGGCATTATTAATCATCTTGCAGACAGAGATGATCACAGTTCAGTTCTGTTTTATCCAATACAAATTTTTATTCTTCTGAGGGGAGATTTCCACCCCAGCAGTCAAAGTTAGCAGCTTTCCTTCCCCTCAGAGTCTTGCTCTAGATTTTCTGTAAAGTACTGTTTAATTAGGAAACAGTCCTAATGCCCTAGGGAATTTATCAGATTAAGAAAATTAGATCAACCTTTTTTTTTTTCCCAAGGACAAAATAAATTGCTTCCTAAAAACCAGAGATATTGGAGGAAAAGCATCATTTCATAGAAACTACAGCACAGGGGATAAACTTTGGTCCTTCTGCATTAGTTATCTTTAACCTATGGTCAGCAGACAGCTTGAATGGTCCATGAATCTACATGTGCATTAAAGCATTGTTTTTAGGCTAAATCAATATTATGTCCTTGTAGATTATGTGCTGCTATTTTTAAACGTAAAATGCTGTTATTGATAAATTGTACTTTTAGATACAAGTGTAACTAAGTTCTGAGAAGCTGTTTTTGGTGTGTTTTGTGTTCAAGCTAATAAAGGTATGATTACTATCACAGGTTCAGGTGAGTATTTGATGACTGTTTGGTGTGAAAAGTGATTATCCTATTTGAAAAGGTTACGAACTCATTGCTGTGATATTAAGAAGAGAAAAATGTATAAAATATGGGACAGTAAAAAGCAATAAATACATTATAAAGATGCGATATTATTATGAAATAATACTTATATTTAATCCAAGGTAGTTTTAATACCTTATCTTTCAAAGCCACCGGCTTCTTTCTTCTATTATTTAATGTTACTTGGTTCCTTAATCTTAGGAAAAGCAATCTGATTTAGAAACACCACAAAATTGTCAGAAAGCACCTTGTCAGAGGATACCTTGAGTGGCTAAATCTATTTACTGATACTGAAGTAATTGGAGGAAATTGCTGTTAGGCCTGGGAGGGACTAGAGACACAGAGGATGAGATACACGGAGAGTCACGCAGAGCTAGAGGGCGGAGGGCTGCAATTCCAGCTCCAACCGGCTCAGGATCTTGCTTTGGATTTTCTTTCATTAGATAAGTATCACAATTCCTGCCCCCCCACCCCCAAACAGAAGACCCACAATTTACAACACTTTAGAGAAGAGTTGGAAGTGGGTGGTGTAAACAGATTAGTATCTCTTTGGCATTCAGAGTGATCCTGTCTGTTTTATTTGTTTCGGTAAGTACTAGTTACATCTGCAGAGTACGCTGCTCTCTGCTCCGGAGAGGCCTAAAACAGGAATACCAGTGGGTGGGTGTTTGAGATCCGGAGGAAAGCATCCTGCACAAGCTGCCTGAGGGGGAAGCTTGCTCAACACCTGTCTCCCTTATGTCCAACTCAAGTCTCTGCCACTAGGCTTAGTAGCTGCACAGCAGACAGAAGGATGGCTTCCAAAGAGCCCAGGCAAGGCGAGGTCTTCCCTTGGGGAGGGAAGTCTCAGTCCTGGGAACCTGAGCAGGACAACATTTGTTTTCTTTGAAAATGAAAATGGAAGCAGGAAATGCCACTGGGTCATAGAGTGAAGAGAATGGCTCACCAAGAAAACAAACCACAGCCACAGGCTTGTGGACAGCTCCGCTGTGACCCAGCAGCTGTGGCCGGGACATGGCCACAGGAAAGGCTGGTGTTGCCCTAAGGGAGACCCACCTGGATGGGAAGCCAGAGCTCCCCAGTCCAGGTATCTCACCTCCATGTTCTTCAGAAAGCTGGTACCATAGTGCAGTTTGAATAGTGATCCTTGTAGCATCTCAGGCATTGGGAACTGTTTGAAACCATTTGAGTCAGACTCCCATTTTCTTAGGCAACCCCAAGCTAGTCTTCAATACAAAGAACTCCCACTAACTCCAGCTTCCCTTCTTGAAAGCTTCCCCCACTAAATTTGCATATTCAATATATATTCTCTGGAAGCTTCTCTGAACATTCAATATTCAGAAACTTCTCTGAACTTTCAAAATTTCTCATTTTATTGAATCAGCATTGCTTATAAGGTAGAGGATTTCTGAATGTGTTGGTGAAGACAAATGCTTTTTAATATTATGAGAACATGGAAGTTGCTGCTGATATGAAGGCTTAAGTAGCATTGTGAATTTTATCCCCTCTCCTTGCTGATTCTAACTATATCCTAAGCTGGTCAGAAAATCATTTGACTTGCTGAAATTTACAATATTACAAAGTCTAAGTGTACAATCCTCCTTTGAGAATCTTCAGATCAATCACGTTGAATATCGTAAAGTTATATGATTTGGGATAAAAGACTACATAAATAAAATCAGTTTGCTTTTATTAAGCATTGTGCCTTCACCAATAAATTAATAAAGAAAAAGACATCTACAAATGAAATTAGCTCATCAAGGTCAACAGAGTATGCAAGAGCCCATAAACTTTGTCCAGGTTTAGGGTCTACTGTCTCAAGAAAACTGACAAATATATTTCCAACTGAAGAGTAGAATTCTGATGGCTTCTAAACTTTTTCTTTTTTTAAGACTTTTTTTTAAAAATGTTGACCATTTTTAAAGTCTTTATTAAATTTGTTAAAATATTGCTTATGTTTTGTTTTGTTTTTTTTGGCTGCAAGACACATAGGATCTTAGCTCCCTGACCAGGGATGGAAACCACAGCCCCTGGCACTTGAAAGCAAAGTCTTAACTGCTGGACTGCCAGCTAAGTCCTTAGATTTTTTTTCTAAGTATATTTTAAATGGCCTTTGGCCAAACATAATCATGATTGCTGGCTGAGGAAAGAAATTCCGGTGCCAATGTTTATTTATGACAACATATTGGTACAGCAGTGTTGTTTTAGTGGAGGTAAACTAGCTGCAGTTATATTCTTCCAGGAAGTATAGATGAGCCTAGATTATGTTCCTTTTGAAGAAAGTTCAGATGAAGCATTATAGTTTATTCTATGCTCCATGCTTCCAGACTTATCACTTTAATAGCAAGTCCCTTGATGCTCTTTGGCAGTACCTGGAGTCCTCACATTTGCCCTGGAAATACAGGGCAGCTGCATTGCTCTGCAGGGCTTATTTCTCAGAGGCGGGGGAGATCTAGGCAGACCTTAAAGATCCAGTAGGCAGCTTTATTTCTATCACTAGTCCTTTTGCCTGGCTTGTTCACAAGAGCTGTGGAAATCGAAGGTCACAAAAAGAATATATATATATATATATATTTTTTTTGGTCGGGGGGGACAACTAGGGCTAAAATAGCCAGTCTTAGTCTATGGTGCACAGCTTGGAAGCTACTAGTTTCTTCCTTATCCTTTATTGTCTCCAGGAAGCTTGAATAGTCTTATTGCAAAATTTCTTTCTAATCAACCTGTTTGCTTTGCTGACTGTCGCACTATTTTTTGTCACCTGGATGGATCACTTTCCACCTTTGTTGTTTTTAGGCACTCACCTTTAAGTCATGAAATGTTAGGTGCCTCTCCTCTCTCTTTGGCCCTGCTGTCATGCCAGGACAAGCACGTCTCCTAGACCCATCAATTCCTTTTGACAGGCAGCCAGCAGCTGTCATCATCAGGATGTCTTTACTGTGTCCTTGGTCAGACTCAACCCTTGATGCAAAAAACACTCAGTGCTTTTGGACTTGGGAAAATTAGAGAGAATGCATCCTGGAAGATGAGAGAGGCTCTGATCTCGCTGTGCAGAGTCCTCCCAACCGCACCTATTTCCCTCTAACGGTCAGTGTGATTTGATTGAGACCACACTTGTTCTATTGGGGCTTTTCCAGGGGACGTCAGAACACAATTTCCCAATGCACTCCACTGAGTGAAGAGAAGAGCCGCTAGGACCCCATTCACTGGGCTCCATGGCCAGGCTTAGTAGCAAACATTTGAACAAACTGGGCTCTTCTCGTCTGAAGAGCTATTTGAGCCACAGACACCTCATCAGGGAGCTCCCTTCTGCTGCAGGAATGTGTACCTTTGACTCTCCCAGGAGTTTGAAGGGCTGTAAAGGAACAGCTGAGAATGACCACAGACTCCGTGCACAATGAATTGAACATGGTTTATGTTCTTTTGTTGACTTAAAGAGACACTGTCAAGATCTAAAGGTCAAAAATTGGACCAAACATGCACCGTTTTTATCAGATGGAGAAAATCTGATAAAAGCGCTCCGAATTCTGGGAAAATAATTCCTTTCCTTTTGCAAAACTCACTTTTTTGGGGGGACTCACAAAACTTTTGTGCTCCCCGGGGGATAGGAGGCACCTAACGGAGATTCATCTCGGTGCCCACCGCCCCCCTGCTCCAACTGACATTATGGAATTCTTCCATCCAAATTATGGCTTTACTTAAATGCAGACAGGATCATATCAAACATTTGTGCAGCAGCGAAAAAAAAAAAAAAAAAAGCAAAGAAAATAAAAGAAAAGAGCTCTGTTTGCCCAGGAAAAGCTGACAAATTTGTAAAGGGGGAAAATTCACTTTCAAGCTTGTGAGTGGGAGTCACAAACAAAAGTGAACCTCTAGAATGGGAAAAGTGTTGCATCTTGCGTGAAAATATAAGAAATAAAAGCAGAAAGACTAACAACTTGACAGTGTCCCTTTAAGAACGATGGACAAATTAAGGCAGTCGTGCAAACCATGGCACGTAAGGGCTCCTCGTCCTCGATGGCATGCACCACTTGCTTCCGTGTTAGAAAGTAGAAAAACCCAGGAGAGAGAAAGCGAGGGGCAAACCACTCTATTTTCCATGCAGCGTCTCTTACACATTCACTGCAGTGTGGGGGTTTTCAAAGCTGCACATGTGCCGACGGACACTGGCTGGTGGGCGAGAATTCTGGCTGCCTCTTCCTGAGGATTGAAAAGAAAAAGATACCCAGTGAGTGAGCGGTTACACACGTACATAGAGATGGTGATCACACCGCTCAGGCGGTGCCTGGGCAGGGGCAGGGCCGAGCCTGCCTCCTGAGCCTTTCTCTGGGCCACTCCGCCTCCACATCCTGCACTTTCCTTGTCCTGCCCAGGTGCATCTTACTGCCAGGACCAATTCTGAAGGTCACATCAGTGGAGTGCATTCTTTCCTTTACCTGGTGGGACCATCTCTTTTCAAGTGGCAGATGCTTTATTTTTTTGCCGTGTGTATGTCTCTCCCAAATTGGCTCTTTTCCCTCCAATCTTGATACTCTCTTTTATTCTTAGAGGCAGTGGATTCCATCTGAATCTTCCAACCCACCACCCGTCTTAAAGAATGCTTACAGATTTACATCTTACACTGTGACGTTTAATTGTAGCGCTAATTTGACTCCATATTATGTTATCATAAAAGGAATGCTGTTACTTCACATAAAGTCATAGGTATCTCTTGGCCCTCACAAGATGGAACATATCCAGAGATGGAAAGAAGGGAAGTGGCAAGAGACTGGATGAACCTCCCCCCAGGGAAGAAATTCATCTCAGGCCCTGGTTGGATGTCTCTTTATATAGCACAGTGTGTGGGTCTGGTAAGTGGAGAAGATCCTTTATTAGACATGTCAAGGCTGATGTGCCGGCCATGCGCAGATGGCCTTTTCAGCATTTGTTGGAGTGAGGCTACCTGGATTTCCCACAAGTTAAGGAAACATGAGCTTCCCTCTTTAGAAGCTGGTGGGACAAAGCCATTTTAGTCTTACTATATATTAAGAGGGCAGCCAATCACAGAAAAGAATTTAGGAAGAAGACGCTAAAGGAGAACCATCAGCAGGTGCTATGAGTGGTGTGGACAAGACTGCAGTCATGAAGTCCCCTATAAGGCTTTCTCACAAATGTTCTCTGCCAATTATCCTTGGGCCAATCTACCCAAGATCCCGGTGACAATTATCCAGTGTTAATCAGAAGAGGACCATCACAGCTCCAGGCAAATCAAAGGCGTTTGCCAACCTTCCTATCTCTCTTTCCTATCAAAGCAGGCAGAAGAGGGGAAGTTCAGAAGAGGGAAGGAAGAGGCAGAAAAAGATTTCAGGCTGAGGCCTGACATTGTTCTGGGAAGGAGAGATGTGAGTTTTGAGATCTGAAACAAGAGCACTGTGGAATGTCTCTTTAATACTTGTAAGCAAGGACTTTAATCTGAATGTAGAAGGTGAGCAAAAAGATTTTTCATAGCGCAGTTGAAGGTGAAGGAGAAAAATAAAACTGATCAATATATACATTTCCATCAAGTTTAGACCATTCAGTAAACCATTTGAGAGTACACCATCTATCCAGAAAGATCTGAAATTCTGATCCAGAGATAAGAACTTGAAACACTTTGGTATAATTTCATTTGCACCACACTAATCCATTTACTCAAGAAAATTAGACAAAGAGATCATGTTTGCTATTGAATAAGTCAAAGCAATATGACACTTACTGTGCCATCTGCAGTCATAAAGGTCATGAAAACATTAGTGGTAGATGCCCAGAAACAAAAATATGATGTTTGAATGTATAAATGAAGTTATTGGCAGAAAAGGGCATTTCACCTGTAAAGTAATATTAAAACAATTTCATTCCTCATGAAGACAGAAAATACACTCAAAGCATTTGGCTTTGCCTTGCTAAATTGCCTGATCCCCTTGAAGCCTCCAATTAGTTCTTCTTTAGATAATGTCCATATGTGGCCTGGTCCAATGGTACAGAGAAGACAGGACCCTAGCAGAGCTGATTTCCTGGCCAGTGACCAATACAGACACTGGTGGGTCTCTCATGCGAAGGACTCTGAACTCAGGGTTTAGTGTTCTCAGTTCATCTTTTTGAAATTCACAAATAATTTTATCACTTAATTTGTGTTTTATAAGTGATGTTGCATGTGGAAAGTTAATGCATAGGGAGGGGCTTAGAGCCTCACCTCATGCATAGTCCTGGCTCCCTGGACAGGTTTTCAGCTTCTTGCTTCCCTCCCTACCCCACATTCTTCTACTCTGCCTTGGCGACCAGTCCCCATCCAGCCTCCCACTACCCACCCCTGCCCAATGATCACTGCCACCCTCCTCCCCTGCCAGGCAACCATCAGTATAGATGTGGGAAGATCAGATCAGGATCTGGCAACAAAGTCTTTTTACCCCACAGCGTCACAAGGGAGCAAGTGGCCACGGCCACCTCCTCCCTGTACTGGCACATCCTCTGTGCATCTGGCAAGTAACAGCGCAGGGATGAGCCTTGTACCCCTCCTCCATGCAGGTACCTTGTCAATCTCTGAGGTGGTGTTGCAATATCCTTGGGGGTCCCCAGTCCACCATGAGTTGGGGCAGGGGGCACTGGAAAAGGGGAGTTGCCCAGGTTTAGTTTCTGCATGGCATCCACCCAGTAACTGGCTGGAGGGGAAGCTGGCTGAAAAGAAATGGCTTTGTATTTTAGTACCGTTAACATTTTTCCTTCTACGTGTTCAACAGGGGCTCCAGATCTTCATTTTGCACTGTTGCTGCTGCTGCTGCTAGGTCACTTCAGTCGTGTCCGACTCTGTGCGACCCCATAGACAGCAGCCCACCAGGCTCCCTCGTCCCTGGGATTCTCCAGGCAAGAACACTGGAGTGGGTTGCCATTTCCTTTTCCAATGAATGAAGTGAAAAGTGAAAGTGAAGTCGCTCAGTCGTGTCCGACTCCTAGCGACCCCATGGACTGCAGCCTACCAGGCTCCTCCGTCCATGGGATTTTCCAGGCAAGAGTACTGGAGTGGGGTGCCATTGCTGCAAATGATATAGCTGGTCCTGTCTGCTGAGATGTATGGATGATGATAAAAAGCACAGGGAAACATCCTGGCAGCTTAGAGGCTCGCCCTGCTGACATTAGCATAGACGCACACAGTGTGGCATGCCTGACCAGATCAGCAGTGGTGTCTCCTGGAAACTGGGGCAGGAAGCTCCCCCCTGCAGCTGACTTGAAATTACCCTTGCAGCTATAGATAGCTCCGTGGTTCCTTTGGGGGCTTCAACCATACTGACAGCTAAACTTCATGCAGTTATTCCAAACAATACCAAAGCCGTCTTTACTATTGATTGACATACCTGAAAAAAATGACAACTTCTCCTTTATGGTGCCATTTCTTTAGTTTTCAACTTTGACTTTGTGTTGAAATGTAAATGACCCGTGTATACAGATGTTACTTTTATGTAAGAGGTGGATTATTAAAGGCTACAAGTCAAAAATTGAAACATCTGATTTCAATGTGGCCATTTTACCCACTGCATAAAATCTGAGTGAAGGAGCTGGACTTCAGGGTATTTTTAGCAACTGTAGAACCACATATTCAACCAACCCCAGAGTCCGCAAGCCAGAGTAAAAGCTTGGAGGGAAAATGCAGCATATGGGGGCTTGTCAAATATAAGTCCCAAATCTGTGCTGAATCTTTTGGCAGAAATTGCGGATTTAATGAAACCCCAGAAGTTTAGTTAGAAAGATTCATCCTCAGTTTCTTCTGGAAGTGAATTCTTTTCTTTTCTTTTCTTTCCCCTTCCATGCTTCTTTTCTTCCTTCCCTTCTTTTCCTCCTTTCTTCTTTCTTTCTTCAAAATCCCTTCTAATTCTGTGCATAGCTTCTCCCATCTGTTACAATTGTCCACATAATCTTTCTGGTGAAGATTCTTGAGAGTCTCTTGGACTTCAGGGAGATAAAATCAGTCAGTCCTAAAGGAAATCAACCCAGAGTACTCACTGAAAGGACTGATACTGAAGCTGAAGCTCCAATACTTTGGCCATCTGATGTGAAGAGCTAACTCATTGGAAAAGACCCTGATGCTGGGAGGGATTGGGGGCAGGAAAAGAAGGGGATGACAGAGGATGAGATGGTTGGATGGCATCATCAACTCAATGAACACGAATTTGAACAAACTCAGGGAGATAGTGAAGGACAGGGAAGCCTGGGATGCTACAGTCCATAGGGTTGCAAAGAGTCAGACAGAACTTAGCGACTGAGCAACAGCAACAACATCACTCTTTGAGTGTACTTACTCCCATATGCTTTGCTTTCATGTGTTATTTTCTTTACAGCAAGTCACCCATACATTGGTTTCTATGCTAAGAACTATTTTTTACGTCAGCTTGAGAAGTTGTTACAGACAAGTCTTATCCATTATAATGTAGCAATAAGATTTCAGGCCAAGGATTCAGGAGACCAGATACTTTCCAACTGTGTATTTGCCTCTTTCAGACTCAGTTTTTCATCCATAAAGAAGGATTGTTGATACAGTACATGTGAAAATGCTTCCAATAGCAAAATGCCATCCCTGCTTAAGACGTTACTAGAAATGTCCATGTAATTCTCCAGGCAAAAATGCTGGAGTGGGTTGCCATCCCCTCCTCCAGGGGATCTTCCCGACCCAGGGATCAAACCTGCAGCATTTATGTCTCCTACATGAGTAGGTGAGTTCTTTACCACTAGTGCCACCTGGGAAGCCCAGAATACTGGAAGAATAAAATACAGATAAAAGGTAGATATTTTAAGTCTCAGTGTGTATTTAAGTTAGACTAACTCAGAGTATCTCAAACTTCACTTTGTTTTACTCATAAATTTTAACCACTTGCCTTATTCAGGAATTTTAATAACTTCTAGTATAAAATAGTTTTCTCTCTAGAATTTTTTTCCCCCAAGAAACATTAGCAAGATTGAGTGGATGTATCTGGAGTGGGTAAAAGCTAGGTACAGAGCCAAGCTAGCCGTCTGTGTCTGAATCTGCATGTCTATGACAGGTTTGGAGGTGAGTCTTTTAGCAGAGATAAAATGGTCTATGCAATTCCAGATGGTCACCATGGAAATAATGTGGCAGCTGTCCAAAGTAATCATAAAGATTGACAGCAATCACTCAAGACCATTTTTGTAGAAGATATCTATCTTTTTTGTTATAAATAAATGGGATAATTTCTACCTCTGACTGCTTTCCAAAGTCAAATGCATTTTTCCATTATCTGAATTTAAATATGTTATTTTTCAGCATTCATGCATCAGAGTGGAAAATAGAGCTGACTGTATATATAGACCTATTGTAACTGGTTATTGTTTTACTCTTCCTTATAATACCTGCACATCTAATTTAGTATAGTAAGGTTTCCTATAAAGACAATAATGTAGTATAAAATATTGTTCTATTTAAAAATCTTTAATTGTAAAGATTTCTAAGTTAATAAGAAACTACAGAAAATGAGCTAATAAAATTCAACTCAATTACCATCATAGGTTTGTCAAATATTAACATTCTGTCTTATTAGGGTTCCTTTTCTTTTGAAAGCATCAGGGATAAATTTGAAGCACTCTATTATTTTTAACACCAATCCTCTTCTTTTCAAGAAAAAATTTGGTATATATCATACTTGGCATATATTAATACCTTTTCAACATGTATAGATTAATAAATATTATCATTGTGATATGACTTAGCATGTTATTAGATTTCACATTCATAGCATCACACAATATTTCCATTCAGCAATCTGCACTTTTTGCACAGTATTATGTTAATATACACAGCTCTAGTTCATTAACTTAAACTAAATTGAATAAATACTTCATTATCAAGAATATAATCAATTCTCTTACTGATGGCCATTTAGGTTACTTCTTACACCCTGCTATTTTAAGCAGTATTGTAGTAAACATTTGTGGTTATTTCTTCTTGCACATATATGAGAAAGCTTTTCTCTGGTGTGGATTGAGAAGTAGAGTTGATGGATTTTTGCAAATGCGCAGTATTCTTTCTTATATACTGCCAAATTGCTCTGCAAAATGCTTGCAAATTTTACAGTGCTATGTGAGAATCCCTGTTATTCTTTCTAATTCAGCTTGCTTTTCAGACATCTTTAAAATTGTCTCTTTATTAAGAAAAATGTTTTAAATATATGAACATGGAAAAATTCTAAAATGAAACCCATATCCCTATTAGCCAGCTTCAATAATAGTCAATATGTATGTGAATCTTGTTTCATCTATACTTGCCATTTATTTATTTTAAAGCAAATCTAAAACAGTGTCATTCCATCCATAAAGAATTTAGTATATACGCCTGCCATACAGGTACACAATTTTATAATAAAAGGAAAAATATTTCCCAAAGTACATTAATTGGAGAAGGAAATGGCAACCCACTCCAGTATTCTTGCCTGGAGAATCCCATGGGCAGAGGAGCCTGGCAGGCTGCGGTCCATGGGATTGCAAGAGTCAGACACAACTTAGTGACTAAATCACGACGAGAGTACATTAATAGTGATTCTTTAATATTTGATATTAGGCTTTCCAGGTGGCTCATTGGTAAAGAATCCTCTTGCCAATACGGGAGATGCAGGAGACTCAGGTTTAATCCCTAGGTTTCCTGGATCAAGAAGGTCTCCTGGAGCAGGAAGTTGCAACCGATTCCAATATTTTTTCCAGGGAAACCCCATGAAGAAAGGAGGCTGGTGGGCTTCTGTCCATAGGTTTGCAAAGAGTCAGACATGACTGGGCACAATATTTGATTTTAACATTTTTATATTAAATAATAAATATTTTAATTTCCTGATTGTCTCTATATTTTTGAAGCCTTTATTGAATTTGTCACAATATTGTTTCTGTTATGGCTTGGGATTTTTTGGCCAAGGGGCATATGGGATCTTGGCCCTTGGCTTTTGGCTCCTAGACCAGGAATCGAACCCACACTCCCTGCATTGGAAGGCGAAGTCTTAACCACTGGATCACCAGGGAAGTCTCATCTCTATATTTTTATTTTACTTTTGATTTTCAAATCATCATAGAAAAAATATTTATGTATCATATTTTCTCTGTGAGTCTTATGTCTTTTATAATCTATGGATGTTCCCTCATCCTTTTTGCTTGCTATCTATCTGTTGAAGAAGCATCCAGACTGTGAATTTTATGGATTGAGTCTCTATGTGTCATTTAACATGTTTCTCTGTTACCTGTATTTCCTAGGAATTATAGTTAGATCTGAATTCTTGATCCGCTTCATGATTAATTTTATGGAGAGAATAGTTCATTAGAGGTGGTGTTTTCTCTCTGTTATACCATATGGGGAAGAACATAAACTGGGTCTTCTAGTAATCACATTAAGAGTGGTCAGTGGATTTAAGGCTGTCAGCCTGATGTATAGATTATAAAACTCCCCATCAGTCTTTCATCTGATTGTTTTAGTGGTCATTGGTGACATTATATAGATCAATTACTTTTTTACAAAACAATAAAATAATGCAATTATCATTCTATGACTCTTGAGAGTCCCTTGGATTGCAAGGAGATCCAAACAGTCCATTCTAAAGGTGATAAGTCCTGGGTGTTCTTTGGAAGGACTGATGGCTAAATCTGAAACTCCAATACTTTGGCCACCTCATGCAAAGAGTTGACTCATTGGAAAAGACTCTGATGCTGGGAGGGATTGGGGGCAGGAGGAGAAGGGGACAACAGAGGATGAGATGGCTGGATGGCATCACTGACTCAATGGACATGAGTTTGGGTGAATTCCGGGAGTTGGTGATGGACAGGGAGGCCTGCTGCTGCTGCTAAGTCGCTTCAGTCGTGTCCAACTCTGTGCGACCCCATAGACAGCAGCCCACCAGGCTCCCCCGTCCCTGGGATTCTCCAGGCAAGAACACCGGAGTGGGTTGCCATTTCCTTCTCCAATGCATCAAAGTGAAAAGTGAAAGTGAAGTTGCTCAGTCGTGTCCGACTCTTAGTGACCCCATGGACTGTAGCCCACCAGGGAGGCCTGGCGTGCTGCAATTCATGGGATTGCAGAGTCGAGCACAACTGAGCAACTGAACTGACTGACTGATATCTTCTGTAGATGTTAATTAGATTTCTCTGTAAAAGAAAAAAACTTATCAGTTACTTAATTCCTCTGAGATAACGTTCAAACAGAAAACACAAGCTATATGGATGAGTCTTATTTGTCAATGTTCAGAGTATGATTTGGTTTCTAACACCTCCAACAGTGATCAGTGTTTCACCTGTGGGTCTCTTTCTATTGTCTGTTTCCTTTGGGGCATTTTTGTTGTTGTTGTTATATGGCTCTCACTTTTCCATAACTAAAAATATTTTATAAGATAAAACATTATAAATATATAAAATAAGATTCTATAGATGTTCTAAATGTCAGGGAATGTTTAACAGGAGGATTCAAGAAAGGGGGTCGAGACTAAGCAGTTTTGTCGGAAAGAGAATGTTTACTAAAGGAGATTCAAGCCTGTCTCACATAATGACCTCAGTTTCTGGGAGCAGCACTGTCCCCCTTAGAAAGAAACAAAGGACTTGTGAGAAATAGCACGTTGGAATCCTCCTGTTAAACATTCCCTGACATTTAGAACATCTATAGAATCTCATTTGTCTCCTGACCTTGTGACTGTTATTAATCCCATGTTCCCTTGGTAACAGTTGCTGTACATTTGGTTTTCTGATCTTTATCATTGTGGAAAGAAATTTCTTGTACCACAGGCTTTATATACTCACAGAGAAATCATTTAAACACCTTTGCTCCATCAGAGCTTGGGTCCCTGTGTCTTTCTTTCTTTCTTTCTCTCTCTCTCTCTCCCTCCCTCCCTCTCTCTCTTTCACTTTCTTATCATTGAATCTGGACCGCCAGGTCCCAGTCCATTAAAGGACCCCAACAATAAATATATAAAATAAGATTCTATAGATGTTCTAAAGGTTCTGAGTTATCTCTACCAGAGTTGCTTCACCATTTTTTTTTCCTGCTAAGTAGAGTGGGACATGTGTGCGTGCAAAGTCACTTCAGTCATGTTCAGCTCTTTGCGATCCCATGGACTGTAGCTTGCCAGGTTCCTCCATCCATGGGATTCTCCAGGCAAGAATACTGAAGTGGGTCACCATGTCCTCCTTTAGGAGATCTTCCTGACACAGGGATTGAACCCACATCTGTTATGTCCCCTGCACTGGCAGGCTGGTTCTTTACCATTAGCACCACCTGGTTAGCCCAAGTAGAGTGGGACAAATCAACCTAATCCAATCAGGAACTGAGCTGAGCAAAGTTGCTTTGCAGTTTGTATAGGAATCAGTCTATCATAGGGTATATCCCTTCAAGATTTTTAACAGAGCATCTTCACAAATTTCCCCTAGAATTCTAAAATGTTTAACAAGATCTTGATTAAACTGCAATCTGTATTATATCTTTGCATCTCCCCTGTGATATTTTTCACTTAGTATGTAACTTATTGATTTTAATTCTTATCTCCAACAGTAGACAGGTCATAGTTTCTGAGGGCAGGATCCATGATTGATTTACCATTGCATGCTACTTTAATCCCCTTTTATCTGTCTCAATTTTTAAAATAAAAGAAAACCATGTAATTTTTCATTCAAACCGATTACTTTTAAGAATGAAGGCAGTGCTCTTAAAAATCATGGAAAAAAGCATAAACTGGGACTTTCCTGGGCATATAGAGACATATGATCATCTATTTGCAGTAAGTATTGAATGAATGGTTGAATAAACAAAACAGGATGAAATATTCCTTAATGAAAATAATATAGAAATAATCCTGAGCTCCTTTATCGATTTGGTAATTGCAGGAATATCAAAAGCATGTATTATTTTTGGTAATAATTCCTAAACCAATTCTCATACTTAACATCAACTGTCATAAAATTTCCAGCAAAATCTCCAGCAAAATTTACATTAAAAAATTAGTAAAAATAATGTGCATGTGTGTGTGCAAAAACTAAACTATATATAAAAATGTTAATGATAGTTTTCTCTGCAGGTGATTTTTATTAGCTGTTTTGTGTTTTCCTGTATTTTCCAAATTCTCAATTAATATTTATCACTTATTAAAATATGTAAAATAAGCTGTAACTGTTAGTACAAAAAGAAATTTATAATACATAATTCAGAAGTATAATTCCCTCTTCTTTTAGCTTTATCCCAATGAACTAAGGTATTATATGAGAATTTTGAATATATTTTCTTTTGCTGAAAAAAGGTAAAAATCCTAAATATATATTCAAATATATGAGGAGCTACTAAGTGGAAATCACAGAAATTTGAGAGAATTCCCTGGCAGTCCAGTGGTTGGGACCCTGCACTCTCAGTGCTGAGGGCCTGGGTTCAGTCCCTGGTTGGGAACTAAGATCCCACAAGTCAGGTGGCCAAAATAATTAAATAATAATTGAAAACAAATGACAGCATTTGGAAATTCACACTAATATTTTGTAGGTCCTGAAGTCTTTCTTAATTCAAAATTCTGGTAAATTTAGTCTTTATACTGTAAATAAACTGCTTTATTTTATATATATTCTCAATATTTATTTTCACATATAGGCATCTTTATTAATGAAAAAGTAAATGCTCAAAATTAGAAAAAAATTACAACTTAAAGTACATAAAAGGAAAAAAGAAAACCCTGGTATATTTCCAGATAAACTTTAGCTGCCAAACTGACAAAGTGAGTCTTTGTATTATTTTGCTCTGATTTATCACAGGGAGTGAGAGAAAGAGATGATGAAAACAACTTGCCTAAAACTAAAATTGTCACCTCAGGATGTTGTGAAACAATACAGAAGACAAAATTATTACTTTCGTAAGAAGCTTAAAATTAATGATAACTAAAAAGAACTTAGCTCACTTAACTTTGTGACGTTTTGAATATCCTTGACTACAGCATTAATATTAGACATAGTTTTCATTATATCTGTTTAAGCAGAGGTGTTAATATCATCATGCCATCACCCAGCAAACCTGAAAAGACACTGATAGACAATTATCATAGACAAATAGACAACAGACTACATAGACTGATAGACAAGTATCATGTAATTTCTTTTACAGTATTAGACGTAGTCACCATAGCCCTAAAAGAAATCTTGGCAGTATCATAACCTGATAAAGATTATGATAAATCTCATAACTTGAGAAAGATGAAGGGGAAATATTAAAATTGGTATAAGAGAACTTTTGTTTCCAGGTAAGATATAATTCCTTGGGATAAACTATAGCTCCCCCACTGAAAACAACTATCAGAAAACAGGTAAAATATTTTGAAAAACCATTTAAAGACATTGAGAAGCTCTCATGGCAACCAGAATCCAAGAGACTAATAAGTCAGAAAGAAGAGAACTTCCGAGAGGTAAGGAAATAATCTTCAAGTTATTTTTTTCCATTGGAACATTGAATGATTCTTGATACAGAACAGATTCAAAGAACAGGTTCAGAGTGGAAGCAGAGGCTCTTAACTAAGAGGTAGTGAATAAGTTTCAGAAACACTTGAAGATATTAAAGGGAATCTCTGAAAGTTCCCTTTGGACAGAAAATCATGTGAGGGTGGGGCAAACTGGGAGAGAAGGATTGACATGTATACATTACCATGTGTAAAAAGCAGATAGCTAGTGGGAAGCTGCTATATAGCACAGGAAGATCAGCTTGGTGCTCTGTGATGACCTGGAGCAGGGGATGGAGGTAGAGGAGGCAGGCTCAAGAGGGAGGGGTATATGTGTACATATAGCTGATTTACTTAATTGTACAGCAGAAACTAACACAACATTGCAAAGCAATTATACTCCAATAAAAAATAAAATATACAGCTATAGTAGGAAAAAAGTATATAATTTCACATTTATGGAGTAAGAGCAGGCAAGACTAATCTATGGGGATGGAAATCAGAATAGAGGTTGTCTCTACTCTGGCGGGTTACAGTTCATGGGGTCACAGAGTCAGACATGACTGAGGGACTAACACTTTCACTTTTGTAGATAGTGGAGGTCTTCCCTAGTGGCTCAATGGTAAAAAATTCGCCTGCGATTCAGGAGACGAGCGTTCAATCCCTGGGTCAGGAAGATCCCCTGGAGAAGGAAATGGCAACCCAGTCTGGTATTCTTGCCTGAGAAATCCCATGGACAGATGAGCCTGGCAGGCTACAGTTCATGGAGTCAGAAAAGGATCAGAGTTGAATGCAACTTAGTGACTAAATAGCAATAACTAGATAGTGGGACAGATTAGAAAGGAACATGAGCAAGTTTCCAGGGTGATGGCAATGCTCTGTATCGACTGATTTTTAGTTACAGAATTGCAATTGCATTTTCAGGAAATTGTGGAAAATTATGTATAGGACTTTGAATATAAAACTGTATATAAATAGGAAAATACAATAATTCATAGTTACTTGCTCTCAGGGAATCAGAAGAAGGGGTGGAGAGTTGCAAGTTTCAGTATTAAAACATTTGATGGCATTAAGCCAATATAGTTTGCTTCATCCTTTTAGTCCTGGGACTCATCTTGTCATTTGGACCTAAGTTTTCAAAGCCCATGGGTCACCATCTCCTTCCCTCATCTCCTCATCAGAGAGCTCTATGGCCATTCCCAATGCTTGTTTGAGTAATGCTTTTCTCTGCTTTTGGGTCTTATCAGTCTCCCTCTCTTATAGAACAACCACATCTTGGGTGTGATAACACATTTAATCTGGTAACAGTTCATGTATTATGGGCTTTGGAGCTAAACTACCCTGAAGTGACTGCACAGCTCCACCTACTCTGAATTTCTGTGAACAATCTTTCCTTCTATTTTTACCTCTTAAGCAATTCTCTATGTTCACTCTCTTTACCCACAACTGTCAAAACCCTAGGTCAGGTCACTATAATTTCCTACGAGTCTCCTCCCAGAGCACCCAAACCTGCACCTTGCTCTCCCGCGTCCTCCACACGGAGCGTGAAGGGCTAGCTGTAGAGCACACTTCTCACTAATGACAGCGCCCCACTGCGTGGTGACTGGGGTGGCCTTCCCTTGCTCAGAGGACAAGAACCACACTTTTGAGGTCCTTATGGAGCCCTGCATGATCTGGTCTGAGCTGATCCTTCTCATCTCCTTATCATACTTCCCTTTATTCTCACCTCTGACATCCTGGAATTGCTTGATGTTCTTCAGCCATCAGTGGCTTTAGTATTTTTGATCTTTTAGCTCAGAGCCTTTACACTCTGATTCCTTGACTTGTCTGCCACACTAACCCCCTTCCTGTCCTAGCTAACCCCCTTTCTCCTTCAGAAGTCCTAACCTAAATAATCCTTCATCCTGGGAGCATGTCCAGCTTCTACACATCAGGACTAGTTAGATCCTCTTAATAACACTCTTGTAACACCTTGTATTTATCCTTACAAACACTTACTACACCTGTAATTACATGTTTAATGTCTGTTCTCCTGGCCAGGATCTAACTTTCCACAAAGACAGGGGCTGGATCTGTTTTGTTCACCATGGCATTCCCCGCCCTTGTCTCAATGGCCAGCACACATTAGGTGTGTGAGTGAGTCATTAGAGCTTTTCTTCCTACTGTGTGTCAGGCCTTGAGCCCATTCTAACCATCAGAGCAAGAGCAAGTTTATACTAGGATAGGCCCTGTAATAACTTCTGACTTTAAACAGTTGGAGCTAAATAAAATCTTACTAAAATGGCTTGCAGTTCTCTTTCAATAAGACACTGACAGAATCACTGGCTAAAGTCCCTAAGCTGCCTAGGGATGGATCTATAACCATCCCTCCTGCTCCCTCTCCTCTCCCCTTGCTGCCCCATTATCATAATTTCTTTTATCCTACGTTGATCATGTTAAGTCTTCATTTTTTTCCTTTGTTAACACTTTTCCTACTCCCCCATCCCACACCCACCTAAGCCAAATAACAAGCAGTGCAAAGTTTAATCAAGTAGAAAATGACATTAATTCCCACAGTGTCTAAGAGGATTTACTAGGGGCAAGCTCACAGTATATATTTTTACGACTGAGAAATCAGAGACAGGAAAGCATTTTGTATCGTTATTGATTTCTTTTAAGCAGTTGTTTTTCAATATCTTTGGCAGCATCACTAGGGACTCGACCTAATTTTGTTAGCAGCAGACTTCTCCTTTCTCTTGAAGATAATCTGCATAAAGGGTGTTATTAAGTTGCCTTCAGTTATAGTAGATTTCCTTTACCCTTCTGAGATAAAATCAAATTATATTTAACTGGATTAAATATTTGCTGATTTTCTTTTACTATTCTATCAACCAATGTCAATAATAAGTAATACTTTATCATTGGCCTGTAATTTATGATGCATTTTAATTCATTCAGAGCACAATATCCTAATGATCCATAATTCCTTCTTAAAAAACAGCTTTTCCCTTCCTCTCTGTTCATCTTGGGGCTTCCCAAGTGGTTCAGTGGGTAAAGAGTCTGCTGGCAATGCAGGAGATGCAGATGTGGGTTCAATTCCTGGGTCAGGAGGATCTCCTGATTCCAACATTCCAATATTCTTGCCTGGAGAATCCCACGGACAGAGTGCCTAGCGGGCTATAGTCCATAGAGTCACAAAGAGTCAAACACAACGGAAGCAACTTCAGCACACACATGCTCTGTTCATCTTTAGGCAACTTAGGGGTATTTTATAGCCAGGATCCTCTATAAGGTAGCAAAGACAAGGCCTGGTTTTTACATTTGTCTGATTCTACACTTCCTACCTTCATAAGAAATGCTATAGCAGAGTGATACATTTTCTCGCCCCTCTATTGGCATATCTGCTGGAGTGTGTAATAGTCACTCACATATTGCACAGATAGGTGATTATTTGGCTGACTGGTTACCACCTGCAAGTTTTAGAGTTTTTTTCCATCATACTTTCTAAATATAAAATGCTGGTGCTTAGAAGTGACTTATTCAGATGCCGAAGAAGAAAGGGGGGTTGGTGGGAAGGAGATGGAATTACTCTTGTGGAGATACTTGTAGGGCTTCTGCTTATTTTATAATTACACGGCTTTTCGGAGAACTGCCTTCCAGGAGTGATGGGCCCCTGGGAGATGGTTTTATACTCTGTGACTCCATCCTTTGTCCATCATCTCCTTGACCTGGGATAGACATCTTAGTCAGGCTGAAGCAATCAGTTTCTGCCTGTTTTATGTAAAGGCATGTGGGTCAAGGGAATTGAAGCAGTGTCTTCAGTAACTGGACCTATAACAAAAGGTAAAGTCAGGGGCACTGGGATGGTTGTCCTTGGACTGATCGAGAGGGCCCAGAAATGGAGAAAGCAGATGTATGAGGAGAAGAAGGAGGCATGCAGGGAGCCAGGAGATTACACAGAGCACTGAAACCTTTGTTTTCAGGAGACCAGTCCACGTTGTGGCCCAGAAGCATTCCAAACTTTGTTACCATAAGATATCAGAAATTATTCCTTATATTCTTTCTATTTGATACCCCACCCCCTTTTGCTTAGACTAGCTTAATTTGGCTTTTATAACTAGCTTCGAAAGAGCTCTAGTGAGCCTATTGGCACTGTTCTCGACATGAAGCTTCCAAATCCTCTGGTCCTTTCTTCTCAGTTTCTTCATTGTGCAGGCTGCTAATATTTCTGCTCCTGAACTAGCTTTACAAACATGTTGCTCACATGGCCTGCTTCCCCTTTGAGTAGATAACACTTTACTCTGGACACTGAGGCTAACAGATGGAATGCAAATGATCTCATCTCTCTTCAGCTGTGGCCAAGCATGGACAGGGTGCCAAGTCATGTCAAACAGGGTGTCCTTCCTTGCACACCTCGCATACTGAGTAACACCCGCACGCCTGGACTCTCAGCAGACACACAGCTCCTCCATCCTGTCCAGTGTGGATATTATAAAATGACAGTAATGATGCACATACCCAACTTTAAGATCTCTCTTCATGTGAAGGGGTAGTGCAGAGTTTTATGTTAGCATACAAATTTTCATACCTCCTCCCCCATTTTCATAACTTTAGTGTCACTAGCTAACAGTTATTGAGGTTTTACTGTGTGTTAAGCACTGCACTATACTCTGTATAGATTTTTCCATTTATTTATACAAAGGGAAAATAAATTTGCTTAGGCCAGCTTAGTTTGGCTTCTGTAACTTGAAGTCAAAGAGTTCTAATTAATGAGCTGATAAGGTTTTTTCTTATGATCTAAGAACATCGGTGATCATATTTAGCCTATAGGCCTCTAGTGTCTCCTCTGATAGTTTTTCTCATTTAATAGGTGACTGTTACATAGAGTGGGAACAAGAATAAAAATTATCTGTTACATAGAGTGGGACCTTGCAAAAATAAGGAGCCCAGACTCAGTAACCTTCTGACTCTAAATTTATACACCCACTTAAATCACCACATTATACCATTTCTTATTATTTCACTCACTGGATTTTATTGTAATGGGGTTTTGTACCATGAAACTGTGAACTTCTTGAGGGCAAACCCCATGCCTCATTCATTTTATTGAATGCAGGTGTGAATGAATGCATTTTTGAGATAACAAACATAAAAGTGATTAAAATCATATTTTAATTAAAGTTATAAAATGATTTTAGTCCCATTTATTCCTCTCACAAAAATGGCCTTGAACTTCCCAAGTCTTAGTTTCTTTACTTACACAACAATGTTCCATGTTCCTACTTTGGGTCATTATAGATACCATCTGGAATGCTTTTGAATTCAGTTCAGAAATTACACATTATAAACATAGGAGAATAAAATATTAAGTTTGAGAACTTGAATATGTATATCAGGCAAGTTCATTTGAATTTGAAAGAAATATAAAAGTTGGCCTATATTGAAAAGGAATATGTTCTCTTTGAAGCTGTAGCAGAATCTGTGCCCCATGGTCTCAACATAGAATTTGAAAACATAAAATATGAGTATTGAAAGTAGCTATTTCTGTGTTATTTGCAAAATGAGTATATTATTCAGGAGAGGGGGAAAAGTAAACAATGCTGACTGCAGATTTGCTGCACCTGCTGGGAACAAGTTGTACCCATCCCCCCATGTGCCCATGCCCTTCATCCCTCCCGCTGCACTTAAGCCCATGGTCTCTAAAGACGGTCTCTCATCAAGGCCGCTCCTCAACACACAACTTACTCACTAACTTATTTTCATCTTAAATTTTGACTGATGTGCTTTTAGGTCATAGTGTTACTTACTTCAGAGGGTAAAGTCATTTCAGCTTGCTTTTTCCAGGGAGCATGAGGCTTTACCCCAAACAAAATATCCTCTCTCTGGCAGGCTCGGGCACTATGACCGGCTGTCAGGAAGAGAGCCAAGGGTTTGGATTTCTAGCCCCGTCTAATTAGAGCTGAATGAAGGGAACTCTTTCATTCTCATCTGAGTCTGACTTTGAATACACTGCACTCTTCTTTCTTCTACAAGCAGCCTGAGCTTAGGAGCTGTGACTCCTCCAGCTCCACTCACAAGGCCAGGACAGCACACTTTTCTTTTCAGATTTTCCACATTTGTCCCAACTCAACTCTTGCAATGTTTGTATCCCCGGAGGCCTGATAAGATCAGTAGTAAAGGTTTGAATTTTCAGATTTTATTTAAAATTTCTCTAATTTCCCAGCTTGATTCTTCTTTTCTAATGTCAGGCAACACGCATGTAACTAAATGAGAACCGGCATCAACCACAATCAACATGCTCTTCAGAGCTGGTGCTTCATTATGACACTTGTCAATTGATGTCAAATAGCTCTTTTGCAAGGGCACAGTTCTGGGTCAGACTGCCCAGCATAAACTGTAGGCTCTCTATATTTTTATTTCTCCTCGTCTGTCAGTTGCTTTCTCATATACTATAAGTGAGCTAACATTTCTCCTGTATTATACCACTCCTCCCTCTTCCCTGGCCTCCTTAGATACTGTCTAAACTTCTTAACTCCTTTAATGATGAGCTCCTCAATTTACTGCAATAAAAATTCTACTCACATCACACCGCTGAAATCACTCAAGGATAACCATGGTGTCTCCATCCATGGAGATTGCAAGTTCTATCATCCTGAAACAGTCTGTTATGGACTGAATGGTTGTGCTTCCCTTAAATTCATCTGTTGACATCTTAATCCCTCAACATGATGGTATTAGGAGGTGGAGCCTTTGGGAGGTGATTAGGGTTAGATGGCAGCTGTCTGCAACCCAAATGGGAGAGGTCTTACTGGAAATCAGCCATAATGAAACCCTGATCTTGGACTCTCAGCCTCCAGAACTGTGAAATGATAGATGTTTGTCTTTTAAGTCTCCAGTCTGTGGGATTTTCCTATGGCAACAGAGTGGATTAAAATAGTCTCTTGCTTGGTTTCCTTGATAATGCAAAATTTCTCTGCCCCCCCTTTTTATTATGTGTTGTTTATCGCTTTCAGTTTTTCCTTATTTATCTTCTCTCTTAAATGTAAGTAAATGTTTCTTAATGTTCTTCCTCTGACTTTCTTCTATTCTCGTATCACAATCACTCTTTTGGCCACTGACACTGACAATTAATCCTCAAATCTAGAGCTGGCTCAGACCTGCATCTTAAGCTCCTGACTTAAATTGTTAGATAATCTTATGGATGCCTTTATTTGAATTACTGTAACAGGATTTTTGATTGGTTAAGTCTGAAACCCAATTTAGCAACATTTCCCCAGTCCTATTCCTGTATTCCCTATCAGTTTTCATGGTAGATGTACTTTTCTACTACCAACTGCTGCATGGTAGTTGTAGCTGAAATTATGAGAGTTGTTCAAACAATAATTTCTATTGTTCATGCCTTTCTTCCTCTCCCAAAGTCAATATTTCAGTTCTAATGACTTAAGCTCAAAAAACTTCTTCATATGCATGCCTTGGATTTGACTTTTCTTTCTTTGCTCTCATTTAAACCTTTTATTTTTAACCTGTCCTCTGGATTATTGTAGCACTCTATTAACTAGTCTGTCTACAGTCGATCTATTCCCATAAAGCTCACACATGATCATAAAATTTCACAAAAGTCATTAATGCATCTTGTGGTCTCCATAATAAATATCCAAATTTCTTCTTAGAATATTGATCACTCTCTGTAATCTGTCCTCTTTCTGTATTTACAAATTTTCCCACACTACACCTCTCCATATACTTTACTCAACAGATCCCATATTTCAAACCAAAAGTACACTAACATTTCTGAATTCTTTGCTTATATTATTTTCTGCATGTGAAATGGTCTCACCATTTTCTCTTGTTGAAAAGCACCCTTTATGGTTAAGTTCAAATGCCACTTTTATACTTTTATCAAGAAGTCTTTCCTCATCTTTCCATAGACCCATTCCATTTAGCTGGGCTGAATGTCTTTCTTCCCTGAACACACAAAATGCTATATTAGTCCTCTATTATGGCACCTAATCCAGCATATTTAGTTGTATTTTTTAGTGTTTCCCTTACTATATTGCAAGACTGGTGCAGTCTGTGCCCATCTCTTAAATCTTCTTTTATCCTAAATATTAACTAGCACCATACCAAGCACCTAAGTGCTTTTATGAAGCATATGTTACTGTTTACACACTTGTTGATTAAATAAGTGGATAATAAACAGTATATCCACCATAAATGTTGCTCTCAAGTAGTAAAATTCTATGATAAGTACTTTCATAATATCTTCTGAAAGTTACTATAAAACCAAGCGAAGAATCACAATGACTTTTAAAGCCATTTATTATATGATTAAGGGAAAAATAATTTAAAAATGACAGATATTCTCATTTACAAGCTAGAAGAGTGAATGAGTTCTTTTTATGAAAGAGAATATGTTATCTCTATTTGATTTTTATGTCTTCTGGCTAACAGCCATCATTCCTTTCATAATAAAGGAGGAAAGATTAGAGCATACACACTAATGCTGCAGGCTTCTTTACCTTTTCTTATGGACAAAACAATATGTTTTTAGCAGATCAAGAGGAAGATGTCCTCAGAGCATCATTCCACTTGTATTTCACTTAGAGCTTTTGCCCTCATTAAAAGCATATATACAGATGCTTAAGAAATAATCACAAGAACATATTAAGACACTATTTACTTAGAAGCCTATGTTTTAAAATTACCTCCTTGCATCAATCTAGTGCATTTTTCTGGTGATTATCATTGTTTTTAGTTTTGCTTGCAATTACGCACCCCCAGAAAGTCACAGGAGTGTGTTGTCACATTTCAGCTCCATGTGCCCTCAAACTATTTGGCACTCGTTGAGGTTATTTATTCAAAAAATGACTGGAAATGTTAGTTTGACATTTAGCCATTGATATAATTATTTTTTTTAAAGAAAGCATGTCATTTACATAATGTTTTAAGCTTTTAGTTGCATAATGCTAATTCATTTTGCTTTAAAAGGAAGTGACAAGTAACTCAGACCTAAATAACTTAATTACTCATATCTATGGATTTCTATGTTTCCTCTCCTGCCAAGAAAGAGGATTTTACCAATATCTTTATATTAAGTTAGGGCCTGAATATGTTCTCATTCAAATACATTAGCAGCTTAAGATATTAGCCTGGTCAAAGATAATTATGTTATTCAGTTGATCTTCCAGGACAGGATTATGCCTAGTAGGACTTCTAACTATAAGCAACTTAAGTAATCCAAACACCCAATGTATTGATTGAACTCCTCCTAAATTTTATTTCAGAAAACATAAAGACAAGTGCCCAAACCTTTGATAGTGTCAGATATATGGCTGTGAACAAAACAACAAATTGAAGTAAACTTTGCAAAAACAGACACACAACATCAGCCATTCCCTCTATCTCAGAAACAGCCTGGTATGAATATAGTCGGACTTGCAACTCCTCAGAATAATATCAAAAAAGATGGATCAGTTGGAAGCTCTTCATTACAGCATCTGTTCTGTGTTTATAGCTGCATATGCAGACTGCTGAACACCCACAGTGCAGCATAAACGTAGGGATCACACGTCCAGAATGGCAATACACTCACTGGGTGATGTGTTCCCTAGAGTTTTCAGCCCCTTGCTTCAGTTGGCAAAACTCTGCTAGATTTTTATTGCTGTAGAAAATATTAGATTGTTTGTGATTTTTGCAACTTTGGAGACAAACCGGGAAATCATAAACCAGCAATAAAAAGGTAAAAACAGGCCCTGAGATTATTGTTATATTTTAAAAGTACAGTCTCATAGAGAGTTACAAGAGAAGTAACAGCAGAATAAGTGAGGAAAATGAGTAAATAAATGGTTGCTTTCTATGGAAATTTAACCTCAAATACCCTCTGTGGGTTAGCTCAGCTGTGTGATACCCTTTGGAGGAGCTACCAATTGTACAAAGAAAGCTGCGTATTAGAGTTACTGATTAGAAGTATTATTTCTTATTGTCAGAATCTAATAACATGTAATAAATAAAATATAGCCAATAGTTGAGCAACGAATTGAGTGCTGAAAGCAGTGCTTCCTAGACAACCAGCCCGACTTAGACGAAGGTGATTTTTCTCTCTAAAGTGTGATTCCAATGAAATTAATTTCTAAATTCATAATAATGCTGGGAATATTCTGCTGGGAATATTCTCCACTCCTAATGAAAGCAGTTCCAGGTGTGAGAAGGTAATCAGAATAAGCACAATACCTGGGGACTGTATACATGGTAAGCTAACTTCACTTTATCCCAGCAGTGAAGCAATGTGTACTAACGATTAGTCACTGCTCTCTTGGACAGGTGCCCGTATCTGTCTCTCACAGAATCACTGAGAGAGCTGTCAAAATGCATAATCCTGAGTACCAACAAAAGACATCTTGATTACATAGGTTCCTTCTTTCCATTAAATGGTTAGAGGAGCAGCTTTCAGAAATGACTCATGACCAAAAATCATAAGAGAACTTCTGAAGAACCACAACGAGGGCAGTTAGAAAACATGGAGCTGAGTAATGGTAGATGGTGGAAGGGAACACTCAAAAAGCCATATGGGCTGCAACAGAAGTCTCTTAGTCTTCACCAACATTTGGATTTAAAGTGTTTTCTCCCTTCTTTTCATTTGTTTCCCTCTCATTCCTTCCATCTAAATGATAATTGTCATGATGCCATTGTACATCTGGACTCTGTAGCTATGGTCTTTTCTTTCTTGTTTCATTTCATGACACTGTTGTTTTGCTTTCATGCTCACTGGAACTGAGGGGATGTTAGAATGAAAAATCAGGGCAAGGGAAGAAAACAAATGTGTGGCTTTAATCATCAGAATTTCATGAAGAAGTAGATGTAATGACTCCATCCTTAACACTGAAAAACACTAGGGATGCTTTGTTTGAAGTAATAATAAAACTTGATGGACTTCAAAAATATTTATTTCCTAGAGACTCCCTCATCTGAGCCTCAAACCAATTACATGGTTTCTGTAAAAGAGACCCATGGTGCTGCTTTGCAAACAAAGATATAAAACCCAGAAATTTAAGGCATGTAGATTTTTTGACATATGTTATGATGAGAAATTTCATGCCAGTTAAGGCCTAGGCAAAGAATAGCTAACTAAACGGAATTTATTTAAGAGTTGCACAAATTCACAGTGGTTTGGTGTCCTCCCTTAACAAAAAGGGGAAAATAACACCCATTTCTCATACCTTGCTGACTTATTTAAGTGCACAGAATACTTCTAAAACAATTACATAACTATTACTATTAAAAGCCTTCACTTTCATAGGATTGTTTCAAAAAGTAAAATTAATACTGCTACTGGGGGAAATAGTTTCATTTTTGGAAAATTAAATTACTGTTAGAATATTAAGCATGCATCTTATTTTAAATGTTGTAAATGTGACATGAAATCTGTTTTCATGGGTCTCAGAATGAGATGACACATGCAAATTTTAGCATATCCTTCCCTGCAAAACAGAGTCAGGAAAAAGACAGGAATGTGTGTATTATATAAACTGCTCAGAAAAATTACCAAAATAGAAATAAGCTGGACTTTGATGTTCACACTGACTCTCAAGTTTGAGCTCTTTACCTTAATCTGGTTTCCTGTTTCATTTGGTGCTTGATAGCTAGAAATCATTCTGATCATAACCTTGTAGTAGAGATAGGTCAATTCATGTGTAGCATTATGAAGTTTACAGTACACATAAAATAAAGAAGAGGTGCCTGGTAAGATAGTTGCATAAGGAACTTATTTCAGGATATATTTGGTGCTTAACTAAACTCAAATTTTGAAATAGGCCAGTTCCCTCAGGTGCTAAATTTCTTCCCTCTCCATCCCAGGTGAGTAATAGTATGGCTCAAAAGTGATAAAAAAGTAAATCAGAAACTATCTCAACCATAATCTAAACTAGAAATTAGAACTAGAGATTGCATCTCTGCCCAGACTCCGGAGATGTACTGATATTCCACAGAAGAAGGACCCATGCAAAAGGAAAACATTAGGGGCAGAACAGAAGCTGTAGATTCCAGGTAAGAGTGAATATGCGCTCAGCTGGTTGTTGCTTCACACTCCTTGCTCTTTCAAAGAAATAAAAACACTGAAGACCTTTAGTACTAACACATTCCTACTGTGATAGAATGTGAGATTTGGGGGGAAAAAAAGAAAAGATTAAGAAAGGACATGGAAAACATTGGGGAAATGGAAGAACATGCTTTAGTCAAATAGAAGAAAATAGAAAGAGAGAGGGAGAGACAGAGAGAGAAATAGAAAAGGCAAACCCAGGCCAGACAACTCACTTGGCATTCCCTGCCCCTGGTTTCTTTCTTCGGAAAATGCTGAGTAAAGTGTTGGAGCGGCAGGGCAGCTTGCCATCACCAACGTGCATGCGGACCACGTCCGAGGTGGTGAAGGCACTGCGGACATTCCTCTCGGGTTTGGCAATAATGATGTACATCTTGGGGGTGAACATGCACCCCAGGGCCACCGTTACACTGAGGCTCACTGCAAAGCAGGTAGTAATGATCTTGTAGTTGCTCCCAAAGTAAATGGGCACGAAAGCCAGCCAGATGATGCAGGTGGTGTACATGGTGAAGGCAATGTATTTGGCCTCATTGAAGTTGGCGGGCACATTGCGGGTCTTGAAGGCATAGTAGGTACAGCTCATGATGAGGAGCCCATTGTAGCCCAAAGGGGCCACCACCCCCAGGTTGCTGGTATTGCAGATAAGGTAGACTTCTTTGATGCTTGGGTAGGACAGGATGGGCATGGGGGGCTCCATGATGATCAGGGTTATCACCAAGGTTAGCTGCACGCTGATCAGAATTGAGGCAATGATCACTTGGGCCCAGGCACTCATAAACCTGGGCTTCCGGGTACAGATCTTCTTCTTGCTGCCAGCCAAGATGCGTGCGATGCGGTTGGTTTTGGTCACTAAAGCAGAGTAGCACATGGCAGAAGAGAGGCCGACCAGGAGGCGCTGCAGGTAGCAGGAAGTGATGGTGGGCTTGGCAATCAGGGTGAAGGGACACACGTAACCGAGGAAGATGCCAGCTAGGATGATGTAGCAGAGCTCCCGGCTGGAGGATTTGACCACAGGTGTATCTCGGTATAGCACGAAGATCAGGGTGACAAACAAGGTAACAAGGATGCCCAAGCAGGAAAAGGCGATGGCTATGATGGACTCGATGTTGCTCCACTCAAGATAGCGCACAGGAATGGGTTCACATCCTGTGATGAGAAAGATAGTTTTAAAATGAATCCAAGATTTTGCTGATCAGTAACAACAGTGCTTACTAGTTGCAGGGGCATAGCTATATTCACAGCTTCCATGATGTATGGTGTTTTCATTCCTTTTTTAAAAATGCCTCCTTATCACACAAAAAGATATAGCATTGTTTCCTCTGGACAGTCATGCTCCCAAATCTAATCTCATCGCAAGCCTAATGTGACATACTTAAGCCTATAAAAATAGTCTTTTCTTAAAGTGTTATAAGTGGATGCTGCTTTGTGGATGGAACTCAGTTCTACACTGTCAGAAAATGAAAGAGGAAAATGGAAACTAAACTGCGTTTCCATTGAAAGTTAGATGGTCACAATGTAACAGAATAAGTTACTAAGAAATAAACGGACACATTCTTTATTTTTATGTAGCTATTGCTCACCGACAAATCCAGCTCATAGACACAAGTCCAGCTCATTAGAAAAGCACTTTCTTTCTTTCTTTCTTGCCAGCCAGAAAGCTGTTTTAAGCATAAATTTCATTTGAATTCCTTAGAAGAATCTGTTTTCTCTTATTTACCACATATTATATTACTCACTTTAAGTTACTTACTTTAAGTCTTAGTATCTCACCCATTTAGTAATGTATGATCTGTATGTGGCATCTGAGGGCCTTTGACTTATCAGCCTCTAATAGACGTACTAAGGAAGGATGAAACCTCCCTCACCCACCTCTTGAAAGGAGAGACAGCCCTGTTTCTAAATGCCTGGCTTATCTTTTCCTTCCAGAATAAAGTCTGTTTTGTATTTCACAGAGAGAAAAACATTTGTCAAGTCTTGGCAAAAACCCTTTCACATGGTTTTGTGTTTGGTCTGGGTTGTTATTTCCCGAATTGTGAGAATAAAAACATATATTTCCATAAATTTAGGAAAAGATTCATTGTTCTAAAGCCATGAGAGCAAGGAACCACCAGAACCTGTTTCAGATCTGTTCAGTCATTCAACAAGCGCTGCTGTCAGTGAACACAGCTTTTACTTGTTAACCAGTCAGTGTCAGTCTTGGCTTCTGAGAATCACTCAATCAGGAACAGCCTCATTTTAACACATAACTGTCGACCACTTACAAGCACACGCTCCTGGCTGACCAGAGTGGCCTCCCTCTTTTGTGTGTCTGTATTTTTGGCGTTTGTCTGTATCAAAGTCTCAGCTCATCCTGGAAGAACTCCTCCTTCCAAAATAAGTCACATTTTAACTCTAAATCATTCTGTTTCCTTGATAAAGTTTAGAAAGATGATTTGATAGAATAATAATGACCATTTTGGGGGACACAAGCAATAAATTAAAATATTTAAGAACAGCTTGGAGAAGGAAATGCTAGCCCACTTCAGTATTCTTGCCTGGGAAATCCCATGGACAGAGGAGCCTGGTGGGCTACAGTCCATGGGGCCGCGAAAGAGTCAGACACGACTTAGTGACTAAACAACAACAGTAGGCAAATTAAGAGATAGAATGCTTAATAGTCAATACAGTAAGCCCCCTACATATGAACACGTTCTGTTCTGAGAACATGTTTGTAAGTTCAATTTGTTCATAAGTCTAATAAAGTTAGCCTAGGTACCCAACTATCATAATCGGCTATATACCACTGCTTTTACACTTGCTTCTGGACATCCTGGCCTTGAATAAAGATACTATACTACTGTACTCTGTACAATACTGCACAGTACAGTACACAAAAGCACAGCCACTTGCACAGGACGCACGCTGTGACAGTGCATGCCAGACACCAGAACTAACTTACACGATTGGACACGTGAACACACGTTCGCATCTTTGAAGGTTCAAAACTTGAAGGTTGGTATGTAGGGGACTTACTGTATTCAGCTCTTTTAATTGGCATTCTGAGGCTGCTAAATAAAATTCAAATTCCAACGGAGTCTTTGTCAACGCCTTTGTAACATTCCAAAAGCTACTCTCTTTGCATTTCTCTTTTTGTATGCAACCTGGTTTTATAAATGAGCTATTCTATCTTTAGAGTTTTTATTAGCAAAGTATACTGCACTTAAAATTTTTAGAACCCAAGTCAGATCCGCTGAAGTCGAATGAAAACCCTGGCCTAGAGCCAAATTGAGAGATATAATTAATGATTTTCCTAAACTTCAGGGGTACAGGCAAAATATTTTGGGCAGAATTCAGGATTTTCATTAGACACTTATTGTCCTGAACTGCAGATATGTACCAATTAACTCAATTAATTGTTAGCCTCAGGCGGCAAAATATTTTTAAAGGAGTGGATTAGAAAAGGGAAGATTTAAATAACTCAGTGGTGTAAAATTTTAAAATAGAAAATATATTACATAAGAAAATTTCAGAAGTTTTTCTTTCACTAAAAGATTCAAAACGAAGATGAAAGATAGATTTTAGGAAACCAGCAAACATCTGAATTAGGAGAATCAAACATAAAATGAAATGTTAAAATTAAAAATTACCAAGTTACAAAATATCTAATATTTGATCAGACATTTTCAGATAGACTTTAAAAGTAAATAAGCTAGAAATCAATATAATACATTTGAATCAGTTCTAATGAGATGGATGAAACTGGAGCCAATTACCCAGAGTGAAGTAAGCCAGAAAGAAAAACACCAATACAGTATACTAACACATATATATGGAATTTAGAAAGATGGCAATGATAACCTTGTATGTGAGACAGCAAAAGAGACACAGATGTATAGAACAGTCTTTTGGACTCTGTGGGAGAGGGAG
Source organism: Capricornis sumatraensis (assembly GCF_032405125.1). Taxonomy (NCBI): domain Eukaryota; kingdom Metazoa; phylum Chordata; class Mammalia; order Artiodactyla; family Bovidae; genus Capricornis; species Capricornis sumatraensis. The sequence continues at coordinate 71,055,924 of NC_091081.1, read as the reverse complement.
AGGGTGGGATGATTTGGGAGAATGGCATTGAAACATGTATAATATCATATAAGAAATGAATCGCCAGTCTAGGTTTGATGCAGGAAACAGGACGCTTGGGGCTGGTGCACTGGGATGACCCAGAGAGATGGTATGGGGAGGGAGGTGGGAGGGGGTTTCAGGATTGGGAACACGTGTACACCCGTGGCAGATTCATGTTGATGTATAGCAAAACCAATACAGTATTGTAAAGTAAAATTAAAAAAAAATAATGGATCCTTAGTTAAAACAATTAAAAGGGCCTCTATTCTCTGTGATTTGGGAAGCTACAGATAAGAAAAGGGCTTCCCAGGTGGCACTAGTGGTAAAGACCCAGCTTGCCAGTGCAGGAGATGTAGGAGGTGTGAGTTCGATCCCTGGGTTGGGAAGATCCCCTGGAGGAAGGCGTGGCAACCCACTCCAGTATTTTTGCGTACAGAATCCCATGAACAGAGGAGCCTGGCAGGCTATTGTCTATAGGGTTGCGAAGAATTGGCCACGACTGAAGTGACTTAGCATGTAGCATGCAGATAAGAAAGCATACAGTTATCACAAATAAAGGTGTCATTTAAAGAATCATCCAGGGAGAGGGTGGGATGACTTGGGAGAATGGCATTGAAACATGTATACTATCATGTAAGAAACGAATCTCCAGTCTATGTCCGATGCAGGATACAGCATGCTTGGCGCTGGTGTACAGGGATGACCCAGAGAGATGTTATGGGGAGGGAGGTGGGAGGGGGGGTTCATGTTTGGGAACGCATGTACACCCATGGTGGATTCATGTCAATGTATGGCAAAACCAATACAGTATTGTAAAGCAAAATAAAGTAAAAAAAAAAAAAAAAAAAAAAGAATCATCACCCTAAACTAGAGCCTGTTATACAGAGTGAAGTCAGTCAAAAAGAGAAAAACAAATATCATATATTAATGCATATATATGCTTCCCTGGTGGCTCAGTGGTAAAGAATCTACTTGCCAAGCAGGAGACCTCGGTTCGGTCCGTGGGTAGAGATTTCCTGGAGAGGGCAATGGCAACCCACTTCAGTATTCTTCTCTGGGAAATTCCATAGACAGAGGAGCCTTGTGGGCTACAAGCCATGGGGTCTCAAAGAAGTTAGACATGACTTAGTGACTAAACAACAACAATGTATATATATATATAGGGAATCTAGAAAAATGGTACTGATGAACATATTTGCAGGGCAGAAATAGAGATGCAGACATAGAGAACAGATTTGTGGACACAGCAGGGGAAGGAGAGGAGGAGACCAATTGAGGGAGTAACATTGAAACATATGCATTACCACGTGTAAAACAGATAGTTAGTGGGGAGCTGCTTATATAACAAAGGGAGCCCAGCCCAGTGCTCTGTGATACCTAGAGGGGTGGGAGGGAGGCTCCAGAGGGAGAAGACACATGTATACATACGGATGATTCACAATGCTATGATGAAGAAACCAACACAACATTGTAAAGCAATTAACCTCCAATTAAAAAAAAAAAAGAATCATCGCCTCATATTGCTAAAACTCAGGACAACTGCCTAAAATCTGTCTAATGACTTAACTCTGCAGAAGACACTGGCACCCACTAAGTCCCTGTCTGTCCTCTGACCTCCCAGAAGAAATAATATTTCTTTGTTATTGATATAGATGTCTTTAATGTCTACCAATAATTTCACTATTAATAGAACATCAAATACCTTGGTTTAATAAAATAGTGAAAAGCTAATGCACCAACACACAACTGGGACTTTGAGACTATTATCATAAGAATACATTATTCTTGGTGACACAAAACCCCACAATTCTAACATGTAGGTAGGGTTCACTGTCAGACAAGATGTGCTACAGCTCTTGCACATGGTCAAGTTATAGTTGACTTAATCATGAAAATACCTGTTCAGTTCAGTTCAGTCATTCAGTCGTGTCTGACTCTTTGTGACCCCAAGAATTGCAGCACGCCAGGCCTCCCAATCCATCACCAACTCCCCGTTCAGCCAAATTCATGTGCATTGAGTCAGTGATGCCATCCAGCCATCTCATCCTCTGTCGTCCCCTTCTCCTCCTTCCCCCAATCCCTCCCAGCATAAGAGTCTTTTCTAATGAGTCAACTCTTCACATGAGGTGGCCAAAGTATTGGAGTTTCAGCCTCAGCATCAGTCCTCCCAATGAACACCCAGGATTGGTCCCCTTTAGGATGGACTGGCTGGATCTCCTAGCAGTCCAAGGGACTTGCAAGTGTCTTCTCCAACGCCATAGTTCAAAAGCATCAGTTCTTCTGTGCTCAGCTTTCTTCACAGTCCAACTCTCACATCCATACATGACCACTGGAAAAACAATAGCCTTGACTAGACGGACCTTTGTTGGCAAAGTAATGTCTCTGCTTTCTCATATGCTATCTAGGTTGGTTGTAACTTTCCTTCCAAGGAGTAAACGTCCTTTAATTTCATGGCTGCAATCACCATCTGTAGTGATTTTGGAGCCCAGAAAAATAAAGTCAGCTACTGTTTCCACTGTTTCCCCATCTATTTCCCATGAAGTGATGGGACCAGATGCCGTGATGTTAGTTGTCTGAATGTTGAGTTTTAAGCCAACTTTTTCACTCTCCTCTTTCACTTTCATCAAGAGGCTCATCAAGAACTAAAGTTCTCTTCACTTTCTGCCATAAGGGTGGTGTCACCTGCATATCTGAAGTTATTGAGATTTCTCCTGGCAATCTTGATTCCAGCTTGTGTTTCTTCCAGCCCAGTGTTGCTCGTGATGTACTCTGCATATAAGTTAAATAAGCAGGGTGACAATATACAGCCTTGACGTACTCCTTTTCCTATTTGGAACCAGTCTGTTGTTCCATGTCCAGTTCTAACTGTTGCTTCCTGACCTGCATATAGGTTTCTCAAGAGGCAGGTCAGGTGGTCTGGTATTCCCATCTCTCTCAGAATTTTCCACAGTTTCTTGTGATCCACACAGTCAAAGGCTTTGACATAGTCAGTAAAGCAGAAATAGATGTTTTTCTGGAACTCTTTTGCTTTTTCCATGATCCAGCGGATGTTGATCTCTGGTTCCTCTGCCTTTCCTAAAACCAGCTTGAACAAATACCTGTACTATGTATAATTAAAGACATTATCCAAGTAATGCCTTGTGCCCTAGAATTCCTATGGAGAAAACACTCCACAGAAATAGGAAGATGAATTGAAACCGAGCACATAAGCATGCAGATTATCAGAAATATCTAGATCACCACAAATCTTTAATTTTTGTATAAATATGAAAATGCTACACTATGTTCTAGATGTATTAACAGTATGAAAGAAAGAAAAGTGAAAGTGAAAAAGTGAAATGTTAGTCTCTCAGTCAAGTCCAGCTCCTTGCAGACCCTATGGACTATAATCACCAGGCTCCTCTGTCTATGGAATTCTCCAGGCAAGAATACTAGAGTGGGTTGCCATTCCCTTCTCCAAGGGTTCATCCCAACCCAGGGATCAAACCCAGACTTCCTGCACTGCAGGCAGATTCTTTACCTTCTGAGCCACTGAGTAAATGAAATTAACAGTACAGCAATATCAAATAATTATTGTTCATTGTGGTAGGTAGTTTTAAGATGACTCAGACTGATCCCCACATCCTGGGATTCATGTCTATGTGAACTTGAGTGTGAACTAGGCCTATGACTTGCTTCTTTTCTATAGAATATAGCAAAGTCGATAGGATGTCTCTCCCATGATTAAGCTATATAAGATGACAGTCTTCATCTTGTAGCAGATTCTCTTACTGGCTCTGATGAAACAACTCCTATTTTGCTAATGTCCACATGGCAAGGGACTGAGAGCAGTCCTCATCCCCAAACCCCAAAACAAACAAACAAAACTGAAGCCCTAAATTCAAGTCTTTGGTGATTGTATTCTGCCAATAACTAGCTAAGGGAATTTGGAAGTGCACCCTTCCACAATCAAGCCTTTAGATTAGACGCCATCCATAGCTGATGCTTCAATTTTTAGCTTTGTGAGAGATTATGAAGCAGAGAACTCAGCTAAACTGTGCCCATATTTCTGACCCGCAGAAACTGTGAGATAATAAATGTGTATCACTGTATGCTACTAAGTTTGGAGGTAATTTCATTGGAAAAGACCCTGATGCTGGGAGGGATTGGGGGCAGGAGGAGAAGGGGATGACAGAGGATGAGATGGCTGGATCACTGACTTGATAGACGTGAGTCTGAGTGAACTCCGGGAGTTGGTGATGGACAGGGAGGCCTGGCGTGCTGCAATTCATGGGGTCGCAAAGAGTCGGACAAGACTGAGCGACTGAACTGAACTGAACTGAATTTGTTACACAGCAATAGATAATGAATTTACCTTTTAAAGCCAACCTCTTAATTTCATAGCCAATGCTTAGTCTCTTTGCCTAAGGATAGTTGCAGGCATAAACTAAGTTAGTCAAAATATCTTTAGGTTTGGACAAGGTCTTTAAGTCCTTGTACCACCTGTAATAAATCCCTATTATTAACTGAAATTGTCTAACATTTTCTGCTAATTAGCTAGTTATGAACTGCTGCTAATTCTCCCCATATTACTATTCACTGATGTAATAAGTGAGCATAATTAAGCTCTATAACCAAAGGAGGAGAATCTCAAGATTGTGCTTATGTTATTCAAGGAGTGTCCTTGTCAGATAGAATTTTGAATACCCAGTACTAAATATTAACATTGTTTCACCATGAGTTATACTAAAACTAAAAAGAAAACCACTAAGTTTAATACATGAGTAGTCTAGCCAGTATTATAAAATGCAATACTCTACCACAATATAAATATTTTTAATAATTGAATTTTGGGTTCTCTGTACCCTATCAAATTTTAAAAGAAAAGAGGCATATATTAAGCTAATAACTGGTATGATTTCAGAATAATCCATTTACTTAGTACTATAAAGACACGTTTTAAAAATTCTTTAAATACTATAAAAACATTTTAAGTTTTCAGTTATTTTTAAAATAAACAATAATATCTTGATGTGTTGATGTTATATAAAATAATTGCTAAAAAAGAAAATAATAGAAGTTCAGACCTGTAACATTAAAAAAGGTACTATAGAGGCTAATACTAGTACCGTAAAATATAATATAAATATTTTAGAGATGATTATACTATACAGACTACTCTAAGAGTCCTTATACAAGTCTCATATAAAACAATAATGAATAGTGTATATTAATGACAACAAAACAGGACAAACAAGTGTATTACCTCACACATGTGGACAGGATGGATATTTTGTATAATAGAGAATTTCAAGAATTCAGTTATAGGAATACAAAATCTAGCCAGCAAAGAAATTCTTAAAAGAAATGCCATATCTACAAGGATATTATCTGGCAAAGCCAGAATGGCTGTCTGGCAGCACCACATGAAGTACCCAATAGACACTAGATAAAATTCTGATGGAAAAAAATTAAAAAATTCATTTCAGTAGAAACAAATTGGCCACAAAATTAAACACTAATGGGAAAACATTTCCAGGATAGCAGATGCAGCCAGTTCATGCTTCATTTGTAATTAAATTAATCTGGGAAAACTGTAAAGGTGGGGACACTGATTGACACAATTGTAAAAGAATCCTGTGAGTAACTCCAAATGCAGTGCCTGCAGTTATCTTCTTCATTGGTTTATAAATATGTATTAGTTTAAACACTGTGAATATTTTCTAAAGCATTCCCATGTTGACAAACCACACCACTTATAATGTCTAAAATATGATCTTAGCAAGCATGTTCCAACTTACCAATCTAGGGATATGAAAACATTTCATTGGAACATTTATCCATGAATCTAAGTTATATGAAGCCAGCCTCATTCTCAACCTTTTGAACAAATAAAAGGGAACCTTTTGAGGTTGCATTCTTAAGTGATTTTAACCTGAGGATTTTCAGAGCACCTGCAGAAGCTGAAGGCTCATGGAAGCTAATGAGCTAATGTAACAACTTTGAAGCAACATGATCATTACACATGGTCTTCTGTGCAGGATTATCTTCATATTCCTACATGTATCATACTTTTTTTGTATTCTCTTGCTTATTAATACTTTTCTTCTTGACTGATTAAAAACTATACAATTTTTGTCCTTAATGTTCTCCTTACTGGTAATAAGTATTTGTCTAAACCTAGGTTTTACTAGAGACAATCATACTCTAACTCAATAATCCAAGTACTATTGTTAACTACAGTATTAGGATAATCTTTGCATATGCAAAAATTTTACAAGTTCAAATACTTGGAAAGATTCAGAAGACTCACAGAACATGCTCATGAAATGTCTTCATTCAAAGGCAAAAGGAAAAGTACAGTGAGAGAAGGACAGTGCAGATAAGCAGCCAGGGACTGAGAGGTATCCAGGTACCCCTGGAGATTGGCTAACCCTCCTCCTTAAACCTAAAAACAGGACAAATAAGTGCATTACCTCACATATGTGGACAGGATGGCTATTTTGTGTAATTCTCTCAAGGCATTAAAACTAGCACTTCTCAAATTTAAGATGGGCTCATTCCAACAAGGTCATGCTTTATCAGTGGATTGAGCTACAAAAATCTGCACAATGAACATTAATTTTGAGACAGCACAAGATAGAAACTCTCACTGAAGTCTTTCATGGCCCTCAAGTTGTATAGCCAAGTGGGCCTGTCTAATAAAATATGCATCAGTAAATGAAGTAACGTTGGTTGTTGCTAGTGGAGTCTTAAACTTTAAACCACATATCATAAATCCTAGCCCCCTTGATGTAATCAGTTTAAAGTTTAAAACTCCACTGGCCTGGAGAAGGAGATGGCAACCCACTCCAGTATTCTTGCCCGGAAAATTCCATGAACAGAGAAGCCTGGCAGGCTACAGTCCATGGGGTTGCAAAGAGTTGTATACAACTGAGCAACTAACACATACACTTCAATGTAACCAGAAACTAAAGACGAACACTCCACCATCTCCATAGGTAATCAGTCTTCCGAGTCTAGCTGTGAGTTAAGCCTACCTTACCCAGTGTACTATACACAAATGAAGAAAACCACCCTTCTGGTAGAAGCCTAAGTGTTCTTGTGTTGCAACAGTAAGCAGTTTGTCATAACAATATCCCAACACAGTATACCTACCCCACCATTCTGTCAGTTCAGTTTAGTCACTCAGTTGTGTCCGACTCTTTGCGACCCCATGAACCACAGCACGCCAGGCCTCCCTGTCCAACATCAACTGCCGGAGTCTACCCAAACCCGTGTCCATTGAGTCGGCTATCCAACCATCTCATCCTCTGTTATCCCCCTTTCCTCCTGCCCTCAATCTTTCCCAGCATCAGGGTCTTTTCAAATGAGTCAGCTCTTTGCATCAGGTGGCCAAAATATTGGAGTTTCAGCTTCAGCATCAGTCCTTCCAATGAACACCGAGGACTGATCTCCTTTAGGATGGACTGGTTGGGTCTCCTTGCTGTCCAAGGGACTCTCAATAGTCTTCTCCAACACCACAGTTCAGAAGCATCAATTTTTAGGCGCTCAGCACCATTAAGATTGCTTTATCTCCCATGAAGATCCTAGATTCTTTTTTTCCATGTGAAAAGCAAGATTTTCAATGCCAATCCAAGACCACCCAAAACAGAATCACATAGAGATTGGGACTGACAATTTACATTTTGAATAAGCTTCTTAAAAGTTGTTTTTTCTTGTTTCTTTTTTTTTTTCTATTTTTTAAGACATCCTAAATTTGAGAAGGGCTAGCTTTGATATTTTGTGGGAATTAGACAAAATATCCATTGTCCACACATGTTATGTGATGCAATGTACTTTATTTATCCTGTTTTTTTTTTTTTTTAAGAGAAGGGTTTCCCAACCTCCATTGTTTAGTAATTCCAAGAATAGAAGGGGTGGTGGTTAAATTCAATCAGTGGTTTAGAATGAGTGCCCTGAGCCTACCTGGCACCCACAAGGAGAAGACTTTAATAGGAGTTGTGCATACTATATCTAAAGTGCTGAGAACTTAAGGACCTGGCAGTGTTCATGGGTAGAGTTACCCCAGACAAGTCAGTTTCCTTCTAGTAGACTACAAGTTACTGAGCAAAATCCAAGAGAAGTGGTAATAATTCTAATCTGAGGACAAGGGTTAACTTCTAATTTTCAAACTAAATATTGGCTCACTTATAACATCCAAATGCATTAGAGGAGGTTAAAATTTAATATCTGAATTCTTTCCAATTAAGTAAAGACAAATTTAATATGAAATAAGAAACAAAGATAGGCCACAATTATTCCACCTAACTTGTGTTGGGACATTTAATAACATTTACAATACTGCTTCACAAATGCATAAGGCTTCATTGAAATGCTTTCTCTGATATTATTATGTTAATACAAACTACCTAAAAGGGGAAATTCTATTTATTATTCAATCTTTAAGCTCAAATGTCCCTTCCTCTTTCTCTTGCCAGGGAAAACATGATTGCTTTTTTCTCTGTACTCATATGAAATTTTGTACATAGTCCTATTCCAGGACTTATAATTGTCTGCTTACATGTCTAGTTTTATATTAAGTTTGTCTTCTAGGATATAAACCTTGTCTCATTCACCCATATGTCCCAATATCTCAAAAAAATATCTGGCACAAAGAAGGTGGTTGTGTATAATACAAAAGTAAATAAATAAGTAGATAACATGAGAGGTGGCTACAACTGTTAGGTAGGGGAAAATAGTTAAAAGTTAATTTTTATAACAGTGTTTTATATTTTTATTGTAAGATTTAGGGTAGTCTGACTTTATGAGGAATTATTTTATACTATTTGACTTTTTAAAAGGAATAAGCAGCATTGGGTTTCTTATAATTGGTCCATGAATTGTTAAACTATTATCAAGTTGTATATCATGGCAGAAGAAATCTCTGTTTATGCACCATAAGAAGTAAAGTGTGAAATTTAAATGCTGAATTAAAATGTGCATTTTCCCAAGAAGAAAACATGAGAAGCTTATTAACAGCTTCATAAGACACTTCCTCTAAGAAATATACTTTTTTTTTTCCTTCATAGCCAAAAAGCAACATATCCTAATGAGAATGAAAACTCACTTGTTAACATACTTTTATTCATTAATTTTAGTCTTTGGAGCATATATGCAAAGTATCTCATAAAATGATTTTAAGCATATTTTAAACAAACTTCACCTTCAGTAAAAAGCACTATTTTCCAAAGAATAATGATTTCTCATTTTAACTAAAGTTCAGTTCAAAAAATCCACCCATGAAAATAAAACACTTACTTAAAGGCAATGTATATACTCCTCTTAGTATTTTACTGATTTTTGTTTTTCTCTGCCTGTGAGTCTTCCCTTTTCACAGCTACTGCTATCGTGGCAACAGTCAAAAACACACTGCCAGCAACTGTGCCCTTGCTCTGAGCTTGACATGGCACCCAGTAAGTGACAGATTAGACCTCATTTTCCATTCATGTGAAAGAGTGGAAGGGATGCAGAAACAATAGGTGCCATTAAAACTAAGTATAAATGAGGATGAGAGATGCATATTCTGAAAGATCTTAAACATAAGAGTTGTGACATAATTTGGATACATGATCCAAATTTAGCCACTTGCCTATTGTTACAAGATAAAGGCAGAATGGGCTGTTGCTTGGCTCAAACTTTTTTGAATGTTAGTGATTTTTACATATATGATGGATGAGAGTAGATTTACTTCTCTAGAAAGATAGTTGCATTAAAATCATAAGTTGCTTTTATAATTAAGGAGGGTTGTTTTAAATTGTTGCTAATCTAGGATGGTCATTGTTTGGCAGTGGACAGACAATATATCCACAATGGAAGATCTCTTGGGGATAAAACATATGACTTTGAGTTCGTTATTATATTAGATCTTTAAAAAGTTTTTTTTCTATTTTAATATTGGATAGAAGTTCTTTTCATGTATGAGAGAAGCTTCAATTTAAGGGAAGCTGAGACAGTAGGAAAAGTCTGGGGAAGCTCCGAAAATGTAGACAAGAGGAAAACCTGTACCTCAAAGCCAGGACTTCTGACATTTAAGATTAATCTTAGAAAGGAGCTAGTTTTGTCTTTGATTCTCTTTCTTGTCAGCTGCGGTCTCAGTCAAAAAGCAGAAAGGACTGACTCTGAAGTCGAACCTAGTTTTCAAGCACAAGGGTGATCTAAGGAGACTACTTTCTCAAGATAAACAGGACAGGAAGCACACACTGAGTAAGAAGATCAGTTCGTGAAGATGTGAACCTGTGCGGGAGGAGGCTTGTGTCCAGAACAAGGTTGGAAAAGCTTCTTCAAGTCAGTCCAATGCATGCAACCATGAGATAAATTCAGAGTGAAAGAAAGTGCTTTAGACCCAGAGACAAAACCCCTAGATTCTCTAGGCGGCTTCTCCTATTAACCATCTGTATTGACCTAGATGAACTTGGGTGAGTTTCTTCTCTCAAATTCTCGCAATAGAACAAACATTTATCAGGCAGCAATTACATATGTTCAGGGCACCAGGCTGTGAGCCAGAGTTTCCCAAGGGATGGGACAGGGACTAGAATCTGATGGGTCCCGTCTTAAAATTAGTGAGTGGGGATCTCTGCAGATGAGTAGTTCCTGGGTGATTTTTAGGCATATTTGAAGTTGAAAATCAGCTTTCAGCAAGAGAATTAAAAAACGGGTGAGACAGAGTTTGTACCTTCAAAAACATTCTAATTTCTTTTCATTTTAAAATGGCCTTTGTACCAGGTGATTGATAAAAGCTTTGATATTCAGTTTATTTTCTAACTGTATTAACATTTTACATGTCTCTTACTTTAAAAAGTATAATTTTAATTATTGACCTTTTTCTACTCAGGCAGCCATTTTTGATGTTCTCTGAATATGCCACACAATTTCTTAGTTTTAGAGTCTTATTCGGGAAGAAGTGAAAACGTAAACAGCACTCGTGAATGTTACCCTAATGATTTTCAGCAGCACACAGGGAAGCATGGGGTCAGCAGTCAGTGAACTAGGACCTGCTTCTACCTAGTTATGACTCTGGGCACACAAGTAAGCCTCTCCAGGCCTTAGCTTTCATGTTCTAAAATGAAGGATTGTGTTACTCAGATGATAAAAGTCTCTATGAACTCAAAGTTCCTATGGTTCTCTCACTCTTAAAATTTGTGAACAACATCTGTGACACACGTGTCATCTGCAAGCTCATATCAGAGTTTTTGGAAATCTAAACTCATATGTACATCCTAAGTCGCTTCCGTCATTTTCAACTCTGTGGGACACTATGGACTGTAGCCTGCCAGGCTCTTCTGTCCCTGTGATTCTCCAGGCAAGAATACTGGAGTGGGTTGCCATTTCCTCCTCCAGGGGATCTTCCTGTCCCAGGGATTGAACCTGTGACTTCTGTCTCTTGCATAGGTAGGCAGGTTCTTTACCACTAGCGCCATCTGGGAAGCCCCCAAACTCACATACCTGAACATTACTATTGGGAAGCTTATAAACTTGGGTAATCCATCCACAGGAATCCCACTGATTTTACGAGTAAATCATCTCCTGCATTCATTTATTCCTCTTTATTCCCATGTAGCTGCTCTGTTCACACCCTTCGAAATTACTCATTTGGACCAACACAGTAGCTTCCTCACTTCTCTGTTTTCAGTTTAGGTTCACTATCCTTGTCCACACTGCCATCATGGTTATCTTTCTGAGACACCAATATCATGACATTATTCACTACTTTAAATGCTTCTGTGGTTCTCCTATGCTTAAAGCCAAAATCCAAACATTTAGCATAAGTTCTTACAGAAGTTCCTTACCATTTGCTTCCAGTGTCCTCATCCAATCTCATTTCTGACCATATCTCTCCCAGGCCAATGTATTTACCAAACAACCCCATATAGTTCCATGGTTTTCCCCAAATGTACTACATGCTTTCATGTTCCCCATGTTCTACTTTCTATCTGGATTTTTTTTTTTTTAATCTATGTGTCTGCCTGACAAACTTTATAACTACTGTAAAATTTGTCAGGCAGATGAGGAGATGAAAGAAATTCCAGATAGAGAGTAGAGCAAGGGAAACATTTATTAAAATAGAGGCTTCCCAGGTGTCTCAGTGATAAAGAATCTACCTGCTAATGCAAGAGAGACTGGGGACTCAGGTTCGATCCCTGGGTTGCGAAGATCCCCTGGAGGAAGAAACGGCAACCCACTCCAGTATTCTTGCCTGGAGAATCCCATGGACAGAGGAGCCTGGTGGGCAACAGTCCATAGGGTTGCAAAGAGTCAGTCATGACTGAGTGACTAATCACACTATTAAAATAACTATTTTGTTTTATATCTTTACATGTTTCTTCCCTGATATATTTTCAGATAAAAATTATAGAAAGAAAAACAGAAACAACTGGTATACAAGAATACCCTTTGAATACACTTTTATTTATATTTAAATAAACTTTCAATGTGGATGATGGAAAATTTTTAAGAGCTTTAAGTGTACCTTTGACATGAGCAGTAACAATGTAAATAAGTATTGGAAAAGACGTGAGTCAATCACTCACATTTTAAACAGCAGGCACATTGCAGAGGCCAACGTTTGGGATAAGGTTGACAAGCGAGACAGTTCCTACCTGTCAGATCTGCATTGGGCCACCATCCCAAGTCACAAGCCTTGCAGGTGAACTCATCTTGCACATACTCATTCTCTTTGCAGGCAGTGCAAATCCAGCAGCAACTGACTTCCCCTTTCCGTATGACCTATAACACAGGGATATTTCATATGCCTTAAGTTTAGTTTCTCCAGAAAGCCTTTCTTTTTTTCAGATGAGGACTTGCTTTCATACTGTAATTTTTTTTTTTTTGAAGACTAACCCCCCCCCCACCAAAATTGTACATATTGAGGAACCTCAAATACATGGATTGAAGTATACCTCACTGCATTAGAGTTCAGATGTGAATTTCAATTCACTCCATGTTGGATTTGGAGGCTTTTCAATAATCATTTCTTTTATAAAGGGAATTAAACAGGTGAATGCTATCATTATATATATATATATATATATATATTAACATGCATTAATAGTTCTCAGAAAAGTAAAAGTCCATTTCTCTTTTTTATACTGTTATGTTGTAAGCTCCCTGATCTTTACTACCATAATGTCTAATATGTTGCTAATCCTATTGTTTAAAATATCATTTCTAGTACCCTTTGTTTTTCATTGTTTGAAATCCATCTCCATGTATCGTCTCATGATATGCATGTTTTCTTTTAAACCCTTTTGTATGTATTTATAGTAGGCATTTTAATTAGACTATTAATTCCATCATCAATATAATGTCTAGGACTGTTTCTATCACTTGATTTTCTTTCTGGTTATGTGTCACATTTTCTCATTTCGTCACAGGTCTAAAACTTTTTAACCAGATGCTGTACATAAGGTATAGAGTGCTGGATTTTTTTCTTGAAGTATTGGCCTTTGTTCTGGCAGGCAGCCTAGTTGCCTGTGGCTCAGTTTTGGCCTTGTTTTTCATCTTTTAGGGCAAGTCTAGAATATTCTCTAATCTAGGAATAGTTTACCCCTATTATAAAGTGTGACCTTGCTGGGCTCTCTGCTCAGGTCTGTGTATTCAGCAAGGTATCTCTACCCTGGCTTATGGAAACAGGGAAAATTCTTGGCCTTGTGGGGCCTCTGAGAATCCAGCACCCTAGTAATTTTTCTTTCCTTGGACTTTCTGAATTGTACTATACTCATGCAGGGGACTTCCCTGGTGACTTACATGGTAAAGAATCCACCTGCAATGCAGGAGACCAGGGTTCAATCCCTGGGTGGGGAAGATTCCCTGGAGAAGAGACTGACTGCCCACTCCAGTATTCTTGCCTTGGGAATCCCATGGACAGAGGATCCCGGTGGGCTACAGTCCATGGGGTCACAAAGAATAAGACACAACTGAGTGACTGACACTTTCACTTTATACTTATGTTGCTGCTGCTGCTGCTGCTGCTGCTAAGACGCTTCAGTCGTGTCCGACTCTGTGCAACCCCATGGACAGCAGCCCACCAGGCTCCTCTGTCCACAGGATTCTCTAGGCAAGAATCCTGGAGTGGGTTGCCATTTCCTTCTCCATTATGCTTATGCAGATGGAGTCAAATACTGCTGGGAACTCATCCGCCAACTGCTGGAACTCTTTTTCTGAATTGATTCATTCTCTTTCTTTCTCTGCACTACTGATTCTAACTGCCTTGGCTCTCCTAAACCTTGGTTTCTGTCTACTTAAATTATCAAGATAGCCAAACTCTGCTTGTGTTCTTTCTCACTAAATAACAACCAGGAAATTGCCTCCAGACAGAATGCCTGAATGATTTTAGGGTTCACGTCTCTGTTTCCTTTCAATTCTTTGAAATCAAGGTCATACACTGTTTTCCAATGTCTGAACACAGTTATTTCATATATTGTGTCAGGTTTTCTGATTGTTTACAGCAGAATACTGTCTAAACTCTTTTATTCTCTCATGGCTGGAAACAGAAGTCTTTCCCTAACTTGTTCAGTCAGTTTAGTCACTCAGTTGTTTCCGAATCTTTGTGACCCCATGGACTGCAGCACACCAGGCTTCCCTGTCTATCACCAACTCCCAGAGTTTACTCAAACTCATGTCCATTGAGTCGGTGATGCCATCCAACCATCTCATCCTCTGCCGTCCCCTTCTCCTGCCTTCAATCTTTCCCAGGATCAGGGTCTTTTCAAATGAGTCAGTTCTTCACATCAGGTGGCCAAAGGATTGAAGTTTCAGCTTCAGCATCAGTCCTTCCAATGAATATTCAGGACTGGTTTCCTTTATGATGGACTGGTTGGATCTCCTTGCAGTCCAAGGGACTCTCAAGAGTCTTCTCCAACACCACAGTTCCAAAGCATCAATTCTGCGGTGCTCAGTTTTCTTTATAGTCCAACTCTCACATCCATACATGACCACTGGAAAAACCATAGCCTTGACTAGACGGACCTTAGTCAGCAAAGTAATGTCTCTGCTTTTGAATATACTATCTAGGTTGGTCAATAACTTTTCTTCCAAGGAGTAAGCATCTTTTAATTTCATGGCTGCAGTCACCAGCTGCAGTGATTTTGGAGCCCCCGAAAATAAAGTCTGACACTGTTTCCACTGTTTCCCCATCTATTTCCCATGGAGTGATGGGACCAGATGCAACATGTTAGACATTATCAAATGTTCTCATATGTAAAGTCAGAAATCAAACAGTAAATATTGCCATAGCTTAAAGTCATATAAACCTTATCCTTTGTGAGGATAAAATTATCTTCTTGTAGATCAGGTCAAAATGTATTAATGAGCCACTATTTTAAAATTACATGAAAAACATATCATGACTGTATATTTTCAGAAATTGTAAAAGGCTTTCTTTTTCTTCTTTTACTTTCAAATAACTTTAGAAAGTATACTCAAACTGTTTTTCTGAAAATCCACATCTATTCTCAGAGTAAGCATGACAAATTTATACGGTATTCCAAACTATAAATTTTTCTAATGCTATGGAGAAATTTAAAAAGTAATGCTTTATTATTTTAATTAGTATAAGAAGTACAAAATAATGTCTGTCTCCTCAATCAGCTTTATCTTTTTCCTAACCATAAAATGAATACTACAAATTAGACAAATTCCAAAGATAATAATTCTAAACAAATATATTTATGCAAGATGACTAGTGAAAAATAGATCCTATGGGTAACTGCCACATGGAAATATACTTAAAATTAGGTTTTGAATGACTGAATAAGTGCATAAAAAATGATTAGCTTATACATTTATCAAATAATGAAAAAAGAACCGCTCAGATGGAATTCTTTTGTTACTCCTTCTTATTCGGCCACCAAATATGTGCACTTTTGACATATAACATCTAAATTATGGGACTTGTCTTTTCAGTCTCTGAGCTACCCCTGCAGACTTGAGATTCCCTGGTGGCTCAGATGGTAAAGAGTCTGCCTGCAATGCGGGAGACCCAGGTTCCATCCCTGGATTGGGAAGATCTCGTGGAGAAGGAAATGGCATGCTGGTTTTTGGTCCCTGACTTTAATCCTGTAACATGGCTCTAATTTCTTCTCACTCCAGAGTAACATGCACGCAACTGCCAAGACTATTACTGTGGGCTGTGGGCTTCTAAGGGAAGGGAATCATGCCTTACTTTCACTGTTTTCAGATCACAGTCATCAAGAAATGTACCAAGAACACACAGTAGGTGCCCCCTGAATAAGGGTTGAGTTGAATCTTTTTTAACAATGTAATTAAGCCACTCAAGGAACTTTAGTGCCTTCCTTTTCTAATATCTTCAAAACATAAGCTCTTTGGTCAGGCGTTTACTTAGACCCCGGTCCGTGTTTCTGCCCGTGAGTCTGACTGCTAATAATTTCTTACATAAGTCCACCAAACAAACATTATGTCCTCAGTAGTGTCTATATAACTGTTTGTTTTGGAGGGAGGCTTCAAGTAGGGCAGACACATCATCTGATTTATTTTTCATCTGACTTTCTTTCTACCATTTGGAGAAAAGATTTTAAGGAGGGCAAGAGAGAGAGAGAGCATATGTTGTTTAATCCATGGTTTTAATATGCAATAATATAGTAAAGAAATAAATATATTTCAATAAAAGAAAAAATATTCTTTTCCATTCAGAGAACTCTCTTTCTTCCATCAGCTCATCTATGTCACTACATTTGAGTCCTGACACAGGCTCCAGGAAGTATGTCTGGTGCAGTGAACCCTTTGAAACATTATCTTACTTAAAATCCTCTGTAATTACTAATAAGGTATAGTTGGTATTCTATTACCACAAGTTAGTCAACTTTTGTCCACTAATTGTGTCACTTGTTATGACAGAAGTAGTAGTGTTAGTTACTCAGTCGTGTCCGACTCTTTGTGAACCCATGGACTGGAGCCCGCCAGGCTCCCCTGTCCATGGGATTCTCCAGGCAAAAACACTGGAGTGGGTTGCCATTTCCTCCTCCAGGGGATCTTCCTGACCCAGAGATCGGACCCAGGTCTCCTGCATTGCAGGCAGATTCTTTACCATCTTGGCTGCTGGGAGGACCCACCTGTATATGATATATATGCTTCATTGGGATGGTACGGGGAGGGAGGTGGGAGGGGGTTTCAGGATGGGGAACATGCGTACGCCTGTGGTGGATTCAGGTTGATGTGTGGCAGAACCAATACAACATTGTAAAGTAAAAAAATAAATAAATAAAAGAAAAAAATTCTTAAATTATTGTCTCATGTTTTCATCTCCTCATATCCCAAATATTTTAAATTATTTTTATATTTTTACACTGTGATATTTCTTTTGCATGTAATATATAGTCAATAACTGAATAAAGTATTGTTTCATTTTTGTTACAGTAAAGCACTTTTATGACAGCGCTCAGTCATGATAAGAGATTTAATGTTTCACTGAAATTTTCCTTGAAGGAGCAAGACTTCCCAAGACACAAGAACGGCTTTGATTCCTTTTACATTCTATGTACTGGTGCTCTGTTTATTGTTAGCAAGACTAGACGACTTGCTGCTTCACACAAGGCTATGATTCAACTCCATATACACTGTAGGAGTCTTGTTTTTGCCATAGGAAATCAAGTGTTCTTTTCATGAATATGTTTCCGAATAACTTGAAATGGATTTTTTTTTTGAGCTTTATTTAGCAAAAGGATAAAAGAAAGTAAACAGCATCAGGAGAATATAATGAAGGAAAAGTAACAATACATTAAAGGAAACAGAGACATTTTCTTCAGGAGGAAAATGCCTGGAAAACTAAACAGAATAAAGACTTGGGTCCTACCTAATTAGGTCTGTAGGAAAACCAGCTGATGTTTAGGTTTCCTTTGCATTCACAGTGCTAGCACAGTTCTTGGCACATATTAATTATTCAATGATTATTCAATAATGTATGTGAAAGGAAAGAGAGAAATAATAAGGAATAGGACATAAACAGGAGAAATTAAAATGAACAATTTAAGAAAACAAAAAATAGGAGGGATTGAAAGCTTGGCAAGGACTATAGAAAAATATCAGTTTAGGAAAATCCCCACATTGTAATTTATTACAGGGGAAATGTAACAAAAATCATATAGGAATATAAAATGATCACAAAAATGGACATATATTGAACCAGCCCATGTGTGAGGAACTCTGTACAGAATTACACTAATGCTCACAACCGCTCCACGGAGTGAAGTTAATTATGTACATTTTGCAGGTGAGGAAACAGCTGCAGAGGGGTCAGCAGCCTGTGCAAACCTCAGTCACATCATCTCGTTATTATCAAGATCTAGGCTCTTCCTAGTGTAAAAACAGTTATCACAGTGATGACATGTTATACAAGAACCAAAACTATATCTCAGAAGTTGGCAGATATTTATTCACTTATCCAACCTTTATTTAGCGGCCCAGTGTGCCAGACATGGTACGACACATGGGGACAGATAAATGAAAAGACTTGACGATCACTGAGGTTAAGAAGCTCAAAACTCTGACAGAGTAGAGTATACCGATATAAGAAGGAATGAAATGCTTCTGCAGGGCATATGCAGTGATTTAGCCATTCATTCACTCTCATTATGTATGCAGAGTGCCAGGCGCTGCATCAAGGGTAGAGACCATCAGTGAATAGCTCATATCCTTATCTTTGTGAAGTTCTCATTCTAGAGAAGGGCTTTGAGAAAAACACAGCAAGAAAGAGGAATAGGGTTCAGGACAGGGACCAGAAGGAGGCAAGAGGCCTAGGAATCAGACTTTAGAGGCACTTAAGCCTTTCAGTATGTGGGGTCCACCCTGCACTTGCAAGATCTTGAGTGGAGTCGGGGTGGGGGTGGGCAGATCTCTTTAGTGTATGTGCAGTAGGCTTCTGACTTGCCTCATCTTAGTCCCAGTCCTGTTAGGGAGGAGGCACCTGGAACTGGGGACTGCAATTTTTCATGTGATGGTCAGGTAAGGTTTCACTAAGATAGGTCATTTGACTCCATTAAAAATTAATTTTTTAAGAAAGATATGCCATTTGAGTAAAGACTTAAGAGCAGGAAAGGAGGAAGCTCTGAAAACATCTGGTGAAAGAGAGTTCTAGGTGGTGGGATCAGCTAGAGCAAAGATTGGAAGTAAGAGCTCTCTGCATACTTATGCTATTGCCTTCCTCTTCTACTTTTCTCTATGTGGGTAATGTGCCAATAAATGTTTACTTTAAAAAAAATTTGGGCCCTGCTTCAGCCACAGCCACCTGCAAGACACAGGAGATCTGCTGGGCTCCTTCTCTGCTCCATGTCACATGAGTCAGCGGCAGCTCCTATCAGCACCTGTCTCCAAAAGTGGCAGACGAGCTAGATCTGAGGCCAAAGTGAAAAGAAGAAAGTGTTAATCGCTAAGTTGTGTCCGATTCTCTGTGACCCCATGGACTATAGCCGACCAGGCTCCTCTGTCCTTGGGGTTTTCCAGGCAAGAATACTGGAGTGGGTTGCCATTCCCTTCTCCAGGGGATCCTCACCACCCAGGGATTAAACCTGGGTCTCCTGCATTGCAGGTGAATTCTTTACCATCTGAGCCACCAGGAAAGCCCACCAAGGATAAAGTGATCATCAAAAAGTTCAGTAGCCAGGAGACCAGCTTAAATACTGGTCAAAGCTTGAGAGATGAAGCCATCAGAGTGACTGTGAATAAATTAATGATGATTCCATAGAATTTCTCATCATAACCAGTAAAGTTTCCTCTTCACCCAGAAAGACTATAGTAATTTCATTATTTCACATACATAATAAAACCCGCAATATTTTGTCTTCAACTTTTTCCAAAATTTTAGCCAATATGGTTTTAGTAGCTGGGGCAGATCACATCATTATTATGCAATCATAAGCTTCTCAGATAAAGAAGTTTTTATATTTCTGTGTGCAATTTTTATTGAGACTCTGTCATCCTGCAGCAGACTTTGAAAGATATTACACAATGAAAGAACCATGTCTTTATTTCATTGGTTACATTAACTATAAGTTCAGTTCAGTTGCTTAGTCGTGTCCGACTTTTTGTGACCCCATGGACTGCAGTACTCCAGGCTTCCCTGTCCATCACCAACTCCCAGAGCTTATTCAAACTCACGTCCATTGGATCGGTGATGCCATCCAACTATTTCATCCTCTGTCGTTCCCTTCTCCTCCTGCCTTCGATCTTTCCCAGTATCAGGGTCTTTTCCAGTGAGTCAATTCTTTGCATCAGGTGGCCAAAGGACTGGAGTTTCAGCTTCAGCATCAGTGCTTCCAGATGAATATTCAGGAGTGATTTCCTTTAGGATTGACTGGTTGGGTCTTCTTGCCATCCAAGAGACTCAAGAGTTTTCTCCAACACCACAGTTCAAAAGCATCAACATTAACTATGAACAACTTAAAACTTATGGGTAGTTTGTTTTGATTCACAGAAAGAGGAGGCTGAGGAGGACAGGACAACTGTAGTTGATTATGTTATTGTAGCTATGTGAGAATTGCCTTTATTCTTAGAAAACAAAAGCTGAGGTATGAAGTTTCATGATATCGGCACCTCACTTTCAAATGGTTCAGGGAAAAAATAGTTAACTCAGTACTGAAGTATACAGTCTGTAAAAATAGGTGTATTGGGGCTTTTTTTTTTCATGTGTATAAGGTATATTTTACTATATGATAATATGGCATGTGTAATGAAGAACCACATATGATATAGTCCATGCTCACATAATGTCTCCGTAATTCTATCTTGATTGGCCAGGTCAGAAGAGGGGGAAGTAGAGGTATCTGCTCTTCATGGTGAAACTCCCAAATCCAGTTCAGTTAAGTTCAGTTCAGTCGCTCAGTCATATCCAACTCTTTGTGACCCCATGGACCAGTAAAGAATCCAAAAACAAAGGAAGAAAAAAATAAAAGAGAAGAGAAGGGAAAAGAAAGAATAGGAGGCCAGTGGGAGCAAACTCCAGGACCATTCCCTAGGATTCTCTGCCAGTTTCCCCATCTCTGTCAGAGTCTCCCAACTGCCTTCTAATACTTCTAATACTGCCTATCTAATCCTTAACTCTAGATTCTGATTTCCCTTAGCATTTTCAAAGTGGGTCTCTATTTATAATTTGGTTGTGAACTATTGAGAAAATAAGCTTCAGCAATTGAAATTTGTAGGAATTATGCCAGTTCATATAATGAAAGATGGTTGAACAACATGTGGCTGTGGGTTGATAAGAGCTTTGGGTTGGCTCTAAGCCCAGCTTGGCATTTGCTAGCTGAGAAAGCTTGGGACAAGTGACTCAAGCCCTCTGGGCCTCTGATTTCTGGTCTATAAAATGGGGTGATAATACCTCCTTTAAAAGCATTGTTTTAAGAAGAATTGAAACGATGTCAGTAAAGCATCCATTATTGTACTTGCACAGGGATACGCTTGATAAATGTTAGTCCCCCATCTCTACTGCCTCTCTGCTCCTTTCTTTCACTTTCACTTCCTTTGCCTCTCCACCCCTTCTTGCGTCTTTCCTGCCTTCCCTACACAGAGGAAAAGAGTGGCAGGCTTGGTGTGGGAGACCAACACACAAACCAGGCCCTTGCTGTTCACTTGCAGACCCGTGGTCCACGTTTTATGTGCTGCTTCAGATTCTCTTTGCCTGACCTGTGTCAGGCCCTTGGCCATGTTCTTGGGCATTCTGGACACTTCCGCAACTCCACCTCAGTTTCTGCCACTACTGTGTCATCTTAAGGCATCTCCAGGTGGCTCTCTCTCCCATGGAGGAAGCACTGGGGTCCAGAACTGCCTCCACTGCACTCCGCACCGCAGGAGCTGTAAGACCCGTAGATGCTTCCCCTTCCCTCACTGCTCCCAAATCTGAAGAAGGTCCACCTAACCGGACAGAGACTCTGACTGCCCCAGTAGCCGCCTAGAGGCGTCAGGTGATGTCACTTCCTGTGAGCAAACATTGATCGTGGGAAGCAGAAAATAGAATAGCAGGAGTGTAAACATTTTTCTCCTTTCTTTGCTCCAATAAACAGTCTGAGAAGTCCAGAGATCTGATGAGGCTGAGTTGTGCTCCGTGAGGCAGTGTCCTGCCCAGTGGTGCATAACCTCAGTGGGGGAGGTGCTTTTCCATGCTCCCATGTCTCCATTCCATTTTCCTCTCACTCCTGCTTCCCTGGGATTCTGTCTCCCAATAAAATATTAGCACTTGAGCCTTGCTTAGCTTTCAGGGTTCAAGAGAACCTGAGCTAAGAACCTGTGTTCTACATTTTCCAGGCTCTCCTTCCAGTGTCTTCTCCATAGGGTTGGAAGAGTGGGAGGACCTAATGGGAGACGGAAAAGCCAGAGAGAAGAGAAGCCTCGTATTGAGGCATCTCCTCCCTCCAGCTCTGGCCGTGTCTCAGGTAGTATCTACGACCTTCCTTGTGTCGCTTTGGCCCTGTGGTGGGAGTAATTCCTGCCGCTGCTCATCTCTGAGTTGCATCAGTGCCCCCTCTTACGTTTATAACCAGTTTTCTTTTTTTTTGTTGTTTGTAATGTAAAACTCCCTCTGTTGAACCACCTAATGTGGGTCCTTTCTTTGCTGACTGTACCCATAAAACACAACAATGAAAGTTTGATTTTATTCACCTCTGTTTGCGGTATGACTGAAATCAATTTCTCCTTCCTAAAATATTATATTTGTAAAATATTTCTATTTCTAAGAATCAATACCATAAGAAAACTAGACTTCTAGCTACTTCAAAGGAAATTACCATAAGAAAGCTTTATGGGTTACCATAAAACAAGTTAAATGACTATTTCAGCATTTGAAGTGACATTTGACATTTAAAATGAATAATCCTTTCCCAAAGGTTATGCTTCTCAGTTAATACAAGTGCAAGCCCTACCATCACCTTTTACGCTGCTTCTTTCCAGTCTCTGCAGTGGCTACTGAGAGACCTCGTTCTGCATCCTGAATCTGCTAGGTGGCAAATTGACAATGGAAGAATATAAATGCTATTACTTGGCAAATGGGATTCGAATATCATTTGTTTCTGTACCTCCCATGGTGCTTATTGGAAACAAATAAACATCCCCCCTCTCCTCCACTCCAGATGCTATTGAGAATGGGCATACTTTCATCCTGCAGGGTACATGGTATTACAAAAATTGGACCCCAAGAGATTTTCATTTATAGCTAGTGCTCTGTAGTGACTCAGCAATGATTTCTGGGATCTCTTTTGATAACACTGCATGGGTGTAATGCAAATGTAATGCCAGAAATACTTGAGCATCAAGCTAGGCAATGCATGCAGACAGCCTTTCCTCTGAACTGGGGCCTGGGGGGAGGGTCTATCTCTGGAGCATACAAATGGGACTACACATGGCAATGTGAGCTCCCATTCACGGCCTGCCAGCAGTCAGAGTAACAGGAGGGAATTCTAAAAGGGAGCTGGAGTGCAGAGCATCTTCAGAATGATTTGTTTTCTCTTGCCAGGGTTTTGCTTATTTGTTTGCTTTTGTTATATTCTGAAAAACCAAGCTTTGTAGTCCCATAAACTTTTTTCATAGTAGTTTTCTACACTAAAGATGAAGTTCTGTCACCCAGGCTGAGAAGGAGGTCTGAGATGAACATGTGACCTCCTGTGGGTCATCAGTCCACCATCGGTGAAGCTGCTCAGTCATGTCTGACTCTGCGATCCCATGGACTGTAGCCTACCAGGCTCCTCCATCCATGGAATTTTCCAGGCAAGAGTACTGGAGTGGGTTGCCATTTCCTTCTCCAGGGGATCTTCCCAACCCAGGTCTCCTGCATTGCTGGCAGACCCTATTTACCGTCTGAGCTACCAGGGAAGAAGAGCATAAAACCCAGGGCTTCTGGGTTGTTCCAACCATGAGACTAGGTCACAGAGGTCCTGGTTTTCCCAACCATCCAGAGAAGAGGACGAACCCAGAATCTTGTGGTCTGACATCCTGTGGTAAGAGTCAAGGGCAAGTTTTAGGTTTCTCTCGATTTCAGAGGATATATTCCTAATACCACCAGAGAGCCTCATGTGGAAAATTCCACCTGCATAAGAGTCAGAAGTGGATTGTTGGGGAGAATCTGCACTGACCTATGGCCCACACGCACTGGTTTGGTTGGAGCCACTCTAACTCTACTGACATGCTTCTACAATGGGTGGAAACCAGTGGTGTCTCCAAGCCTACTGATTGCCTCATACTACCCTATTCAGGTAGGAATCCTCACCTAAATCTTCCCACGATACAACAACTCAAGGATTAACCACGGGCATGGCAGGCGACCTCCAGCACCCTGTCATAGCTCTAAAATAGAGTTCATTCTGATTGGCTAGTTCCTGTCATAGCATTAAAATAGAGTTCATTCTGATTGGCTAGTTCCTGTCATAGCATTAAAATAGAGTTCATTCTGATTGGCTGGTTGTCATGACAATTATTGTTGTTGTCCAGTTGCTCAGTTGCATCTGACTCCTTGCGACCCCATGGACTGCAGCATGCCAGGCTTCCCTCTCCTTCACTATCTTCCGGAATTTGTTCAAATTCATGTTTTTTGAGTCGATGATGCCATTCAACCATCTCATCCTCTGTTGCCCATCTTCTCCTCCTGCCCTCAATCTTTCCCAGCATCAGGGTCTTTTCCAATGACAATTATTAAATGTTTTTAATATCACATCTGCAGAGAAGGTGCTGACGTTTGAAACTAGAGTGAGTTGCCTCAGGAGTTCTTTACGTACTCAAAGTGACTGATTCCCTTGAGAGTTTGAGTCCACCTGCACAGCTCTTCTTAGATGTTATAGGTCCCAGATCCTCCACCTTCTTTGATCAATAGGGATAAAGTGGTGGATCCAGCAGCTGCAGCAACACTATTAGACTCTCGCTCTAAAGACCCCTGAGTATACTTCTCAGGGTGAATTCCATGAACGGCATAGCAGCATGATGGCATGGTGGGAGAGCAAGAGCCTCCCACAGTATCCATACAGCCCCAGCTGTGCTTTGTGACATTTACATGACAGTCCTGTCTATTCCCAGAGATGAATCACAGAAAATTAGAGACGAGAAAGACCTATTAGGTCAATTAATCCACACTTCTGCCAGTTCACAATCACCCCTCTATGCTCCATTTCCTACTGCATCAGCCAGTTTGGTTTTTAAATAGCATGGGATACAGAGCGTGCTCTTTCCATGCCTTCTACCCTAAGACTCCTCTCTACCTCCATTCAGTCAAATGCCCAATATAGGATGTTTATTTACTCTAGTTTCAAATACACAGTGATATCAGTTACTCCTTTGCCCCAACCTGGAAAGTTTCTGGGAATAATTAGAAAGTGAGGACTCTCTTTTGGTTGGAAAACAGTTTCAGGAAAATGAAAGAACTTGGTAGAGAAAAGAGAAGTAAGCAGTGCTCCTGTGTTACCTCATTTCAACTTCTTTTATTTCAGTTTTATACTTATTTGCCTTTGCTCAGCTTCTGCTTTCTTCAATAATAGCTAGAACTATGACTAAGCAGTATCATTGGCTTTGGCTTCCAAGCTTACTTCTGTTTCAATTTTTAATTTGATTATTCATATCCCCTTGCTTTCTATATTGTATTTAAGATCACAGCTCATCATTGCAATGCAAATAAAGACTGTTTTAAATATCCCAATGGTTTTCCTATTTCATTTTCCAATCTTGGTTCGTCTTCTCAATTTTTGCTAAACACAACAGAAACAATAAGCCTAGCACACCCTTTCTTGTTAAAGAAAAATGTATTTCTCTTCACTTACGCACAGGCAAGAGGTCACCTCAAGGACACTGTCCAAGAATGCATCGGTGATTGGCTTACCTTGATTTGACCCTTTAAGCAAGGCTCACTGCATACAGACCGTACCATTCCACTCTTGTTCATTTGGATTTTGTAATCATCGATGTTCAAGACCCCTTCATGCCAAGTTCCAACGTGTACATAGTCATAGCGATTGGCTTCTGTGTACTGCAGATTCATAATATCATACCTACAAAGAAAACAACATGTGTGTCTCGGAGCATATGGACATGATGTAGTAACTAAAGGAATTTGGTAAATAGATAATAATAGAGAGAAGAGAAATAAAAGTTAGAAACACCCCATGTCCTAACACGAGCTACTGTCAATATTTTAGTTTATTTAGTTTAGCTATGTGTCCTGTGATTTTCCAAAATGTGTATTCCATTCTTCAGCCTCTGTATCATCCATATTTCTTAAAGAACATATTATTCTTGTACTTTTCTTTCTGTGTATTCTTGAAAATAATTCTGTGTGTGCTGGGTTGATCACCATATCCTTCAAATCATTATTCACCAGATTATTCTTTGATCAAGTAACAGTTCCTCAGAACATTAATTTTTAGCTTAAATACTTTTATTTCAAATTTCTTTTTCACATTCAGTTGCTACTTTAATTACACTGGATTAAAAGAGGTGAGTCTTATCAAGTCTGGAGTCTTACCTATTTTTGGTGCTAATAGAGCTAGAAATCTGAGAAATGCATCTTTAATTAGCAAGGATGTTGAGGATTTAACATTTTGAGCATTGACATTTAAACTGGTCTCTTCCTTGATTAGGACAAACATTTCTGAATCCAAATAATCGGTGTCAGCTATTTCAGTTATTTAAATGTTGCGATGCTACACAGCGGTAACGTCTACATTTAGAAATCTTCTGTGTGTGTTCTGGGGGCCAGATTCATTGTTTCCCAGTGACGGAAGTAGAGAGTATTTTCCAGTTTGATGGAAAAAGCACAAGATTTGATGTTAGAATGTATAAGCTGAAACCTCTTTTCTAATATTTTACCAGTAGATTGCATGACTTTGGAATGTCAGTAAACTCTTTAAGGCTCATGGGCTTCTTGTGGGAATTTACCTACATAAAATAGGTTAAAAAAATTGCTTCACAATTGAGAGAAATGTATGTAAAAGACAATATCACTATATCATATTCACATTTGTAGTACTATTATTATTATTTCTATGCTAAAATACTCTTGTTATTTCCATTCTATAAGAAAGTGGAAACATCTTTGTGTTGTCGCAGCAATTTCCCTTTCTCATCTCTCTTCCTCCTCCCCCCTATGTCCCTATCTATGTCATGTCATCCTGGAATTCTTTCCCTACAAACCTGATTCAGATTCAAAATCCTCCTCAGCCCAACAACCCAGGAAGCTACTACCGGTCAGCCTTGGTTGTCATCTGAAATCTACTAGCTCTCTCTGGCTTAGTTCTTTATTTTGTCACTGTTTAGTCACTAATTCGTGTTGGACTCTTTTGCGACCCCATGGACTGTAGACTGTCAGGCTCCTCTATTCATTGGATTCTCCAGGCAAGTGTATTGGAGTGGGTTGTCATTTCCTTCTCAAGGGGATCTTCTCAACCCAGGGATCAAATCTTCATCTCCTGCTTGGCAAGCAAATTCTTTACCATTGACCCACTGGTTCTTTATCTAGACAACTAATATCTTTTCATAGCTTTGCTGCCTGTTTTTAATAATGTGCAAATGTATCCTGCTACCCAGAGGGTTGCTAGTGGCTTCTCCACAACCAGATTCTGGCAGTTTCTGTAAATAGCAACCCCTTAAAGGAAAAGGGGATTCTAGGGGAGTAAAGAAAGTCTTTGCTCCATTTTTCCAGATGAACAAAACTTACCTGGAGTAAGAAGAGAGGATGGCACACCTGGAGGGCATTATTCATGTCTCTGCTTTCTGATTTTTGGTAATAGAGGGTTCTCATTCCTCTGGTTTCTGAGACAAACCAGAATGTTCTCAGAGTAGCTCTCTGACTGATAACCACATGGGTATTAACTGCAGGCTGACAGCTCGCACTCATCCGGCTGATCAATGATACTAATCTATACCTCCAATATTTTTCCATTTTTTACACTCCATATGGTAGGTAGCTCGGTTGGTAAAGAATATGCCTGCAATATAGGAGACCTGGGTTCTAATCCTGGGTCAGGAAGATCCCCTGCAGAAGGAAATGGCAACCCACTCCAGTACTCTTGCCTGGGAAATCCCATAGACAGAGGAGCCTGCTGGGCTACAGTCCGTGGGGTTGCAAGAGTCACACACGATTTGAGTGACTAAACCATCTAAACCACCAACCATGATTACAGAGCCTACTGTGAGTGCTTTATAAGAGTAGTTTCCTTTTTCATTTCCTTTCATCTTTATGTTTTACTCCATATTACATTGTTAAATCTCTTTATATACTTTCAATGAAGGTTTAGGTGTAATGCTAGCTTTAGAATATCTTTTTCCTATAAATCGGTTCCTTAAAACTTATATTTCACCTTCCCCATTTCAATGGAAGAAGTCAGTTCACACTTTATTAGCATTTAGAAACTGAAAAATTCACAATATCTTGGCATGAAAACATATTTTGAAAAAGTCCCCAAAACTAGAGGGAAAAAAAAAAAAACGATGATACCAAGGGGAAAATACTGACTTACTAAAAAGAGGCCTTCCCCTGGGCAGTGTGTGTTAATGAACACTGCTCCTTTCTCTTGGCCCCACTGTCCCTTCTCAGCATGTTGGTGGTTATTTAGAATATCCTTATGCTGTAAATTACAAGTTTGTAGCATCCTTTCAATGCATTCAATTTCTGTTTCATGATGATTAACTAAAATAATTACAAGAGGGACCAGAAGCATGAATGGTGGTGTGACAGGAGATAGAAACAGAGGGAAGTGGTTGAAACAGAAATTGAACACAGATTAAGCTGACCAGTTTCAGATATGAGGAAATGATCCTTGAAAAGGAACCCAGGGGGAAACTCATGATTTAAACACTTAATTAAAAATGAAGGAGAAACAAGCTAAAATTGTAGGTCTATATTTTAGATGATTTACAAAGAGAGAGAGGAGGTGGAAATTTATATCTCTGCAGTGGGGTAAATGTACCAGGCCCTGTCCTAGGCACATTATGTATGCTATAGAATCATGAAGGAAGGTTTCCGTCCCCAATCCAATCCTTTACAGAGCTGGTTTGAAGTAGAAGCCAGGATTACAACCATGGGTTTAAAGGTGGGTGGGAGGAGGTGGTCAGTGTTCTGCATCTTGGACCCACTTGTGCCATCTGGCACCACTTCTTAAGGTGCTCAGCTCCTGGATGCCTTCCACATGCCCAGCCCATGTGTCACTCCGTCCTTCTCACTCTCATCTCCACCTAAAGTTGCTCCCACCTAACTGGCAGCTTGGAAGGAATCTGATACACCCATGGCTTTAATTGCTATTACCTATATCATTTATCCTTTCTGGAGCTGTTGGATTTTAGCAGGGAGAATCCACTGAGGCCCCACAAGGCATTCGCTAAATGTAGAACTTTAAGCTTCCATGAAAGGAAAGGATATGTGGAGAATTATTTAGGGTCAAATAGTCTCTTACAGTCCCTTTGAAATGACATTAAGAAAGTTGTCAGCAACTTTGCCTAATTTTCAGTTCAGTTCAGTTTCTCAGTCGTGTCTGACTCTTTGTAACCCCATGAATCACAGCACGCCAGGCCTCCCTGTCCATCACCAACTCCCGGAGTTCACCCAAACTCATGTGCATCGATGATGCCATCCAGCCATCTCATCCTCTGTCGTCCCCTTCTCCTCTTGCCCCCAATCCCTCCCAGCACCAGGGTCTTTTCCAATGGTCAACTCTTCACATGAGGTGGCCAAAGTATTGGAGTTTCAGCCTCAGCATCAGTCCTTCCAATGAAGTAGCTAAAAGGCAATGTGATGTGGCAAAAAGATTACAAGTTTCAGAATCAAACGGCACTGCCTCTACCAGCTACTCTCTGGGTGACTTTAGGGGAGTTTCTTAGTTTCCCTGACACTCAGCTTTATCATCTGTAAAAGAAGATAATAATATGCCTGTGGCAATGAGGATTAAATGATTTGCTCTTCCATTTTATCACAACATATGCTTTTCTAAAATCTCCCATTCTGCTAGCTTTCATACTGAAAGATAACAGGGCTTATGAGGAAAAAAGAGAGAGAGATTGTGGGCATTCTGTGCAGCAGCCAGACTGAGGGCCTTTTTTCTTTCCTGTTGTCGGTTTTAATTTTTATCCCACTATTCTGATCATCCTTTGCCTAAGAAAATCCCTATGAATGAACACAACTACTCTTTATACTGATATCATCTTCCATATACCAATTACATAGGGACTAATTGGTGTTATAAAAGCAAGTACTGCAGAGGAGACAGTATATAAAATGACTTAAGGGAAAAAAATATACATATATACATTTAGTTAGATTTAATTTTCCTTTTCCTCTTGATTAATTCTTTGGAAGCCATAGAGACTCAATACAAGGCAGCAAATTCTTTTCTTTCTTGTTCCAAGAAACATGTTAGTGGGAACATAAGGTAGCCTGAGAAAAAGGGACACATATGGTTCTCTTCATACATTAAGCTCTTTGAGCAGATAAGATTAAAATATTCCACAAGCAGTATGGCATTGGGATTGATCAATCAGAACATGCTGACCAGATGCTGGCAGTGCCAGGGAGGGTTCTGCTGTTCGGGTATACTCACTCTGGTTTCTTGGGCTTGCAGGAAGGTGCCAGGCCTTCTGGGGGAAGACCAAAGATGATAGTGGAGTGTGTTTTATAATGCCATTTCCATCTAACATTAGCCCCATCTTTTTAGCTATCTAGTTGTATCTACCCTCATGACACCCAGAAAACATGTGACCAAAAGGAGGCAGAGTGGCCATCTGTCTGGCTTAGAGAGGATCACAAGGTTCTTTGGATCCATTACAGAAAGGTCTGCTTTACCTTCCAGGAGCATCCCCTTTCTCATCAAACCACACCTCCTCTCCAGACACACCGATGAACGTGGACTTGATGAGGAATTCCAGGAGTTTGCTGCCATCAATGGGCTTCATGGCGTCGCAGAGGCCCACGTGGCCGGGGCAGAGGGCCTGATGCATGTTCTGTAGCCCGTGCGCCATGGCATAGATGGCATTGATGACAAATCCCATCTTACTGTCCTGGACATAGTTCTCTTCTAAGCTTTCATTGCCTGTAACATAAAAACAGATTACTTCCAAGGTTGCAGTCATGAAGTCTAAACCTGCATGTTTAATTCTCAAATGCTTTTCAGGGCTCTCAGAAGAAGGGAAAGCCAAACATACCTGTCTAAGCTTTGTATTTGTGACTAGCTCTAGATAGATAGTATATTCTATCTTCAAATAGTTTATTCAATTTTGCTTTCTGAATTCAATAATGGCTTTATAACATATAAAACAAACACCATAGAGGTAAAAATAAAGAACATTCTCATATTGCAAGAAAATCCTTAAGGAGTAATGAAAATAACTCTTATTTCCTCTGGGTTCACAGAGATTTATATTAAAAGTCTCCCTATATCACAGTCCCTCCTACATCACAGTATCTTTTGTGACAATCCTCAATCCATCATCAATCAGTTTGTGAGTTATCTAAACCTCAATATTTTCTTTTGATGATTCCACTAATTTTATCATCTCTAAGATCACAAAAACCAACAGTGAAATGAACTGGTTAGTATGAATTTCTTCTTATATATGATTTGCTATACAGAAATATTTGAATACGATTTTCTAGTTATGGAGATCCAACCAGTCCATTCTGAAGGAGATCAGTCCTGGGTGTTCTTTGGAAGGAATGATGCTAAAGCTGAAACTCCAGTACTTTGGCCACCTCATGCGAAGAGTTGACCCATTGGAAAAGATTCTGATGCTGGGAGGGATTGGGGGCAGGAGGAGAAGGGGACAACCAAGGATGAGATGGCTGGATGGCGTCACCGACTCAATGGACGTGAGTTTGAGTGAATTCTGGGAGTTGGTGATGGACAGGGAGGCCTGGCGTGCTGTAATTCATGGGGTCACAAAGAGTTGGATACAACTGAGTGACTGAACTGAACTGAACTTAACTGAATTATCAGAAACTCAGGCAAAATTCTTCTTGATGGAAGAGTCACACTATATCTTTAATCTAAACATTTAGTTTTATCTCTGAATTTCAAAAACTCTGCCATTATTCTCACCCATGTCACAGATGACAGCCTAAATAGGTCATTAGACCCTAAAGTGCCTGGGCTGGATAATAGCAGAATATTTTAGGAACTCAGAGAACTTGAAATGTTTAAAAGAAATGGTAAAGAGTTTTGACTTTGATGTTGAGCTTGAGATTAAACAAGACATTTATAAAGAGTTCTAAGACTAATCTTTTTAGGTACACTTGAAAATGTAAAACATATACATTTGTACCTATCCTGTGAGTGAGATTTGAAATACCCAGGCCAGGTGGAGGGGGGAAAAATTCAATTTTAACTCATCTTCCAGTGTTGCTTAATGGGAAATTGTTAAAAGTGTGATTTTCTAGTTTTCCTAATTGAAAGAACTAGGAGCAAGAGAGGCAGAAAGGGCATTTTAGAATCAAACTGTGCAGAATAAGTATAGAAGTTATACAAAGCAGAAAACAAACATCCTCCCTCCAAAAACTAAAAAGCCATTGAAATAAGGTGATTATTTATGTCACCCAGAACCCCTGGATCTTAAATGTTAGTTTGCTTTTCTGTATATTATATCAAAATATAAAAGATAAATTAATACCATATATCTGATAAGTTTTAAATGGGCCTTTAAAGACTGTTCGAAAACTCCAAGTGTTAGAGTTAAATGTTAAAGCTGTTAGAATTGGAGAAATTACCAGCAGTTAAAGAAGAAGGAAAAAAACGACAAAAATTAGATGATAAAATAGCCTTCCATGTAGCAGTTACTTAAAGAGTTCTAGCAACTATTAACCGAGAAGACAATGGCACCCCACTCCAGTACTCTTGCCTGGAAAAGCCCATGGACGGAGGAGCCTGGTGGGCTGCAGTCCATGGGGCCGCAAAGAGTCAGAGACGACTGATTGACTTTACTTTCACTTTTCACTTTCATGCATTGGAGAAGGAAATGGCAACCCACTCCAGTGTTCTTGCCTGGAGAATCCCAGGGACAGGGGAGCCTGGTGGGCTGCCATCTCTGGGGTCGCACAGAGTCAGACACGACTGAAGTGACTTAGCAGCAGCAGCAGCAACTATTAAAGGAAAGTTCTACTAAAACCATCCAGTTGAAGTGGCTGCTATTAAAGTCAACCCTGGGAGCAAACTATAAGAAAATATGTGTTCTTTACCAATTGGAAAGTTTTCTACTGGGGACAAACCTTATGACCACTGAGTTTGCTGTTTTGTTTGTTTTGATAACTACTATTAAGATGTATATAATGCACCTTTAACAATAATCATCATGTCAAAACAACCTGTATCTACTTACTAATGTTATGAGTAAGGTGAGTGAAATCACTCAGTCATGTCCAACTCTTTGCAACCCCATGGACTGTAGCCTACCAGGTTCCTCTGTTCATGGAATTTTCCAGGCAAGAGTACTGGAGTGGGGTGCCATTTCCTTCTCTAGGGATCATCCTGATCCAGGGATCAAACCCAGGTCTCCTGTATTGGCAGGCAGGTTCTTTACCACTAGCTGCTCCACTCCAATTAAGATGAAAAAGCCCATCCTGTCAGTATTTATCATACAGAGAACCAGGAGACTAAGCACATGTCTTCAGGGAATATTTGTTATGCCAACCCTTTTCCAAATAAATACAACCAGCTGTGTGCTTGTGTAAATCGAAAGTGACACATGTATTCCCTACCACCAGTCCAGTCGGTCTGCACTTGAAGGTGATGTGCCTGCTGTCAGTAAGAAGTCTCTTTCCAGCTTCTACCCCAGCTCAGAATGAACCAGCATTTAGAAACGTTTGGCATTGAGTTAGAAAAATCACATGGCCTTTACGGGACCATTTTCTTTGCCATAGCAATGGTCCCAGATGATGTTGCAAGACTTCATCCACAAACAAACAGAATATGTGACAGGTTTTCCTGCTGTCCAAAGATCCTCTATTTTCATGACCAGTGAATACAGAATCCAAACTGATAATATTGTCACTTAGTGGGAAGGCGAAAACACTCTGACTCCCGGGAGTTTAGTGCCTTTTTAATAACACTAGTCTCAGAGTTATTAGTGAGAAGGGGATTTTATGATTCATTTTCTGTGGCGCGTTAACTGTTACAGGCCACTAGGGTATCATTAAACCATTACTTTTTCTAATATACTAAATGGAATCAAATAATCGTGGTTGATTGTGTTTATTTACCTTCAAAAGAATACCTGCCTAACTACTTCACAGTGGAATGTGAAAATAGCTACCTTGATTCGAAATAGTAATCTTGTTCTTATTGCAAGAACACAACAAGGGCTATAAATTGCTGCCTGAGTGCCGCAGCACACAGAGCCTCCGCAGGAGAAGAAACAGACTGTATACTCCCTGAAAACAGGAAATGCACGGTGGTGGGACAAAGGCTTGGCTATTCTATCTCTGCCTAATTTAGGATGGCTACCCAGCAGAGTGGTATAGCAGAAACAGCTCTGGGCTATGCACTTAAACACCTGGAACCTAGTGAAATGGAGCAGGACCCTGTGAGGCTCTCCCGGGTAGAAATCCTTTGTGTGTCCCCAGTTTCTTGTTTTGGGCTTCCCTGGTTGCTGAGATGGTAAAGAATCCGCTTGCAACGCCGGAGACCTGGGTTTGATCCCTAGGTGGGGAAGATACCCTGGAGGAGGGCATGGTAACCCACTCCAGTATTCTTGCCTGGAGAATTTCTATCGACAGAGGAGCCTGATGGGCTACAGTCCATGGGGTCACAAAGAGTCAGACGGGACTAAGTGACAAGCACAATTTCTTGTTTGTAGGAAATGGGCTTCATTAGGCCTCCTTGACCATCCCGAGTTCCAAAGTGCAGATTCCAACAGTTGCTTATGGGGAAGAGAGGGAATGCAGGAACAGAGACAGAGCAGTCAAAAAACAATAGTACATGTTGATGTATGGCAAAACCAACACAATTTTGTGAAGTAATTAGCCTCCAATTAAAATAAATAAATTTTAAAAAAAGAAACAATGGTACAGCCAGGGGGCTATACTGATTCTTCCTTAAGGGATGAACACAACCATATCTTCTAGTTCTTTTGTAGGAAGAAAGGCCCTCACCCAGGTGGAGGACAGTAACTTCAGGAGCCCTGGAAACTGTCCTGTAAACCATCCCTGATCAATCAGAGAAAGCCATGCACCTTTCAGTCCTCACCCCAAGCTTGACTATAAAACTTCTCCCTGTTGAGCCATTAGGGAGTTCCGGTTTTTTTGAGCATGAGCCACTCATGCTCCTTGCTTGGTCCTGAAATAAATCTCTGCTCTAAACTCTGACATTTCAGTCTGTTTGGCCTCCCTGTGTGTTGAGTACATGAACTTGTGTTCAGTAATACTAGAGGCATTTCTGCTGTAAAATATCAACAATACATGTCCAACAAACTCTGGAACTTGGACAAGGGTCTGGATCTCCTAGAGTCCAGTTTCTTAGAAAGCTAGAGTCTCAGTTTCCTGACCTAAAAAATATCACAAGTGTATTCAGATTATCTTCCTGAAGATGTCTTCCCCCTTCTAAAGTGTCTATGTTTTGCTTCTCCAGTTCTTCCTTTATTGGTACGTAGCAAAGTCCTTTACATATATTATCATTTTCTGTATGAGTTTTGGTCTATTATCACCCTTTTACCATTGAGAAGGTTAAAGCACAGATAAGTGAACTCTCCACTGGGGAGAAATGCCTTCCTTTCTCTTTACTTAATGCTCCTTTACTGAGCACCACCTCAGACCTCTTGTCTTGCCCAGAGGGAAGGGAGGGATGACTCATCTTTTTGCAGTACTGGGGAAAAGAAATGCATGCTCAGCTCAACCTCTTTCTCTCTCATCTGGAGGATGCCACTTGACAGTTCTCAATGGTTGTGGTTGATTCTCCAGCCTTTGGTAAATGTGGGCTGTAGCTGTCCAGTTGAGCCGGTAGGCTGTGTGTGTGTTGGTCTGTCAGTTGTGTCTGACTCTTTGTGACGCCATGGATTGTTGCCCGCCAGGCTCCTCTGTCCATGGGATTCTCCAGACCAGAATACTGAAGTGGATTGCCATTCCCTTCTCCAGAAGATCTTCCCAACCCAGGGATTAAACTCTGGTCTCCTGCATAGCAGGCAAATTCTTTACTGTGTGAGCTACTGCTTGGTTAATCTATCTAGTATTGCACAAATCTTGTCCATGTCCCTAATCCAGTTTAGATTTTTTTGTTTTTCTGTTTTTTTTTGTTGACTTTTAGAAACTTTTTCAACAAGATATAACTCACATATGGTGCAGAAATTTTTACTATACAGATTAATAAATGTTTACATATGGAGTTGGTGATGGACAGGGAAGCCTGGCATGCTGCAGTCCATGAGGTCGAAAAGAGTCAGACATAACTGAGTGACTGAAATGAACTGAACTGACATATGGACATACCCATGTATCTGCACCCCATATCATGTTATAGAGCATTTCTAGAGGCTTCCATTTACTTAAAGCTTCATTAATTTATCCCAGCAATGTTTTATGATTTTTCAGTATGCAGGCATTTGATTTTTATGGCACTCCTACAATTGATTGGATGGCACCACTGACTCAATCAACATGAGTCTAAGCAAACTCCAGAAGATAGTGAAAGACAAGGAAGCCTAATATGCTGCAGTCCATGGGATTACAAAGAGTCAGGCATGACTTAGTGACTCAACAACAACTACAATTGGTGTACTTGAAAAATATTTTAATTATTTTGTTGCCTATATAGAGAAATACTATTGATATTAATATTTGTATTTTGCTCTTGTATTCTGCAAGCTCACCAAATGTACAAATTAATTCTAAATTTTTTAATAAATTCTTTTGAGTTATCTATGTATGCAATCACTTTATTAATAAAGCATATTTTATCTCCATCTGTTTCACTCCTGGGTCTATTCCTTAGTTGGATTCAGATTTGAGAACGAAGCACATTGGCTGGGTCACTGAAATCCCAGGGGTTCTGCATTCAAGGTCACACAGCTACCAAGGACAAAGGCAGTGGTCTTGAGTGGTGGATCTGGTCCCTGCCAAGTGGCACTATGCACACAAGAACAGCCCTATGCAACTGATGGAGCAGTTCTAGAACAGATGAGACATCAGTTAGCAAAAAACATTAGTTTGACTTTAGTTGTTCTAGGTCTTTAGTAATACTGTCCTAGTGTTAATGCCAAAATGGAAAAACTGAAAATAATTTAAAAGAACGCTAAGCTCCAATGAAGTACTTTTGTTGATGCCCATTCTTTCCATTGAATTAGTGCAACCTTCCCACTATGCATGTAGATCTATTTATGCTGCTTTTTCAAATAGCATTAAATTCCAAATAAAAAGAATCAAAACAAACATTCTTTTTCTCATCATAACAAGGACGTGTTTGGAGAAATATTAGTAAACATAACTATTCCTGGATAAAATATTCTTCTGATTTCTTGGCCTTTAATCTCTCTGCTGCCTCTTTTTTTACTGGAGAGCACTAAATATCCAATACATGCTTTGATACAATCTCTATTCAGATTGAAACACAAAGAATTGTAATTATTTTATATTGTTAACATATCAAGAAAAGAAAGTGAAATTGATGTTCTTTTAAATGAACTGAGTATCAGATTAACTGAAGGAAAATTAATCAGGTCATTTTTAAAATAATGACTTCAAAGGATGAAAATGCCTTCAATTTTTCTTGAAGGCCTGGGTTGTTAAATTTTCTTTATGCTTTTTCAGGAAGACTTTGTGGTAAGACAACAGTCCAGCCTTTTTCATGCTCGAGTTTTAAAATTTCGAATATTTTGTTTCCTCTGACTCTATTTTCCTCTTTCTCTAAACATTTTCTCTGTTCCCATAACAGAAAAATATGACCCTTCCATTATTTTCTATCCAATTTACTAAAATGTACATGAATTTCTATGTAGGATTGAAAAAAGAAAATAGGGATCATTTACTTGAGTGTGTGTTTTTATCACTGTTACTAGCTGAATTTCTATTACTCAAATCCAACTGATCTTAACATATGTGAACAATACAGACATATTTAAAAATACATCATCACAAACTATTGTTAAGAGAAAAATCTCCCGGTTATATGGCACATAAACAGCAGGCTCCTTGTAAATTGCTGGTAATGTATAGTCAGCCTTCATGTCCCTGAAAATACAATTGCATTTTAGCTAACTCATATTTCACAAGATTATAGTGTTATGTGAAAAACAAATGAGGACAATCCCTGGTGTGTTAAAGTGATGCTGAGGATTAGTCAGTAACATTCAGTTTAACTGTGGGGCTCTTTGTTTCTCTACAGAGAGAAAATAAGGGCAGCCTGTCGTGCGCCTTTGCTTTTATTGATCTGGCATAAAACCATGTCATGGAGTTATAAACCATTCCCTCTGGAGTAACTAATCTTTGCAGGTCTGCAATAAGCATTTGGCAGGTAATCACAGAGATGGAGTATGTTACTGAGAGCTGGCTGCTTTAGGCAATGTGGGAAGTTGGGGTATTGTTAAAATTCATCAGGGGCTAACCCCCTTCTCAGCAACCTGCTGGGTCAGAATCCTTGGCAAGCCTATTCATCTTGGCTTTTTCCAAACTCTAAGGAGGCATAATATGCTCAAAGCTCCACTTAACTTTTTTATGGATGATAGAAACATGCTTTCCTTTACAAATGTAAGGGAA
Organism: Capricornis sumatraensis; assembly: GCF_032405125.1. Classification (NCBI taxonomy): domain Eukaryota; kingdom Metazoa; phylum Chordata; class Mammalia; order Artiodactyla; family Bovidae; genus Capricornis; species Capricornis sumatraensis. Next base: position 71,017,250 of record NC_091081.1, on the reverse strand, counting down.
TTCCATGATTTAAAGCTATTCGAGTTCTTGTCAACCGTTTGCCCTTTTGTAGTATCTCGAGTTTCATACTGCAGTGTTTAGATTGAGCTAATAAGTCAGGGTGCATTTTGCAGAAATATAAGAACTATTTGCGAAAGTTCTTCTTTACCATTTTAGAGTCTAACAGCATCTTCTGGTAATCAATATAGGGTCTTGTTTATCACAAAAACAAAACCTTAAAAGTTACATGGCATTAGCCTTGTAAATCCACTTTTATGATTGACTTCTGGTTAATACAATACAGTCTTTATGACTTGACAAAATGCTGTACATAAAAAGTCTACATATTAAGGATATCTTATACTTCAGCCTCTTTCCTGGAATTCACATGCTGAGTGATAAAACGGAAGCTTGGAATAGAAACCTTCCTTGTTCTGCACAGGTTCTGGTGTTTATTTATTTATTTTTTAAAATATAAATTTATTTTAATTTGAGGTTAATTACTTTACAATATTGTATTGGTTTTGCCATACATCAACATGAATCCACCACAAGTATACATGTGTTCCTCATCCTGAACCCCCCCCCCCCCTCCCTCCCCATACCATCCCTCTGGGTTGTCTGAGGCTCTGGCATTTAAATATAGGCCATAAGGTTTATTACAGGCCCCTATCACCTACAAATGGGATATACTCTGGATTTCCATGTGAGGTTCATTTCTGCAGGGCACTATTAGTTGATATTTTACACTGACATTTTATCTAGATTTAACGATCCTTTTAGACCACAAGGCTATCTGTTCCAAAGTTGGTTGGGATTTCTGGAATGATATATTGCCTTTTATGTGGTATCTCCCAACAGCATCTGTAGAAAAAACCAAACTCAGAATTCCTAAGGGCTTAATAAGAACTCATGGCTAGTCAGACTTCAGGCAATATCTGTCACAGAATTAAAAGAACAGCTCCTAAGATTAGTGTTGTCAAGGGTCTATGGCTAAAGCACATGCAGGATTCAGACTTCATGCAAATCTGCTTCGATGTGTCAATCACTCTGCTCAGGTTGTGAAAGGCATACAGACATAAGAATGCCAAATATAGATTCTGTAACAGGGACTCCCTGAGGGTTCATGGGCTGATCCAAATCTATTAAAATTATATTCAGGAGTAGAATATAAGCACTATATTCTAGTTGGTAAAGTTGTTAGGGTATGGGCTAACAGTTCTGAAATAGCTGTACACACATACCAAGGTTGAGAAAATAAATGAAGAAATGGATGACAGAAGACAGAATCCAAGTTTATTACACCTGGAGTGGGGAAGGCTACTGATAAGCAAAAGGAAAAAGCTAGAATAAATCATGTGCCACTGGAATCAAGGTAAAGGTATCAGTATGAATTTAAATTTAGCTCAGTACATGCACTGATGGGTCAATATAGAAATAACCATGCTTATGCTCACATGCAGATTGGTATACATATACTCCCCAGCTCTGTCCTTGGACGCATCAATGTCCCAATCTTAACAAGCATACCCAGTGCCCAGATTTTGGATTCTAATACCACTCACTAATAAGGAGGATTAGGATGCTTTTGGAGAAATAAACAGTTGTAGGGCTGGGGCAGGAAGTATACAGAATGAGCCTGAAATATCATACAGTGACAGAAAATAAGGAAGTACTTAAGAAATAAAGCAATAGAGATATGTCAAAGGAACACTAGAGTCAACTGAAAGAACTCCCGATGGCCAAAGCTGAGACAATTTGAGCAAGAAAATCGGTAAAATAGCATTACATTATAAACCAATAATAAAATATAAATATTCTTGAGTCCAAACTGATATAAATAAAGGATTGAAAAAAAACAAATGAGGAAGAGGAAAATCTCCTATATATAATTCCAAACAATTTATGTAGCTACTCTGCCATCAAGAAGCTGGAACATAATTCCGACTCCTTAAGTGTGGGATACTCTTAGCAACTGGCTTTCAAAGAGTACAGTACAGAAAAAAAATAAGATATAGAAACTAAAAACCTAGTATATGCTACCTTTGCCAGGGGATCAGTGTTAACGTGGTCAGTGATAAATTGATGGGGTGTACTCTTGATATGTTGAATTGAGAAAGACACTTCACCTCTGTGGTCTTCCTCCCAAAACTCATAATCTCAGTCTGACTATGAGAAATACATTAGGCAAACTCTACAAAATATCTGAGAACTGTCAAGAACTGCCAAGATCATCAAGAGCAAGGGAAGTTTGACAATTATCACGGTTGAGAAAAGCCAAAGAGATACAAAAAATAAAAAAATGTCCTGGATGGAATCCTGGAATGGAGAAAGGAAAACTGATGAAATACAAAAAAATATGGAGTTTAGTTAATATTAATGCACCAATGTTGATTTATTAATTGTGGCAAATGTCTCATAGCAGAATAAGATGCTAACTATAAGGGAAACTGAGTGTAGAGTATGTGAGAACTCCTTGATATATCTTTTTTTTTTTTATTGTGCTGGGTCTTCATTGTGGCACATCTGCAAGAATTCTCTGATATATCTTTGCAACTTTTATTTAAAACTATTCTATCAGTAAAATACAAACTAATTTTTTAAAAAAATATGCAAGAATTAGTATCCAACCTGGACTAGTATCAGGTAGTAAGAGGTAACATGATTGAATGCTTGCTATGCGATGAGAACTTGATCAGGTGCTTTACATATATTATCTATTCACCTCACAATGACACAAACTGGGTGATATTACTATGCCCAAGTTATTAATGGAAAACCCAAGGACTTGTCCAAGAACACACAGCTGAACAGTGTGTGACAACTAGCCTGACACCCAGCTGACTCTAGAGCTCTCTCTCTTAGGTACTACATTGCTCTACATCTTACCTAATTGTAATCCAAGAGTATATTCCACTCATTAGGCTCATGGAGAGATGTGGTATTTGATGATATATTACTAAATATTCATGCATGCAGAATGAAATTTGCCCTTGATTGTAGATTATATATAATCTGTGAAGAGAACATCCACATATTTCATCAGATGGTGACACTGTCCTAATTTATTTCACATGGATGATGTTGATATAGAGGCAGAATTTTTTTTTACATGACTTTTTCCTATAGATGCTTCATTCAATACTCCACAGAGAAAGCTAAATTCAACAGATAAAAATCTTTTGGAAGGACACCTGCCACTAAGAGTCAATATTCTAGATTCTCTGACCCGAGATGCTCCACAGAGAAGGCTAAGTCCAACAGAGAAAAATCTTTCGGAAGGAAACCTGTAATAAAAGAGTCAATATTCTAGATTCTCTGAGCCTCAGACTCACCTAACCACAAGAAGCTACTAACAGGTTCCCCAAGGTTTTAATTGACTTTCCAGACTGCTGCAGGGGCAATCCTTCTGGGCATGATTGCTGTCCATGCACTTAAAATGTTCAAAGCGCACTTTCTTCTAGCAGGAAATACCCACAGAAAGTTAACTGAAGAATCTAATTAAACAAGTGGCCCTTCAGGCAAGCATGTAGTCTTGCTTGGTGATATCAGTTTGGAAGACACAACATAAGAACAAACTTTGAGGAGGCCCCAAAGTATCACAAGGAACTCTCTCAAGCAGCATCCACACTCTGTGCATGTAGTTAATGGATACTGGGGTCAAGTCTTTGCAAACTGACTTTGCTCAAGCTTTTCAGAACACACTCATCAAAAATGCACTAGGGGAACATGGAATTTAACATCTCTGACACCATATTTCTGTTGACTGCTGGATTTTTAGTGCATTCTAGGATGCCAGGTGTTAGAGTCTACTTCCATGGTGCCTCGGTCATGGAATTCAAGTCCATTGAAATAACTAAACAACACATTCAGATGTTTCCCTTGTGGTTTCAAGTTATTATTAGATCGGGATATGAAACAAACACAAATGTGGTCAAGATGATTCTTTTTCTACACTTATTCCTTGTTCATTTGTAATCAGATTGAACTTTTTCTAGTGTAACAAAGATAGTTACCTTCAATTAGGACTTGGAATTTAGACAAAATAGGTGTGTCTCCTCACCTTTCAATGTTATCTTATTTGATTCTCAAAAACATAAACAAGTAGCCAACTCTAGAAAGAAAAAAAGAGTGCAGAGAACTTGACAACCACTAAGATTCAAACTTATATAGCAGAAATGGACAGAATTAGCCAAAACCAAGGCTAGATGGAAGAAAGGAACAATAGATACCCGTAACTCATCACAAAGTTATAAGAAGCCTAGGATCCTAAACTACATTTATACCCAAACCTGTGTTATTTGAGGGCATTTCTGGTGCTGAGTGTAAAGTTCAATGAGAGTAGAACTGTTTATTGCCGTGTATATGTGTATGCACACGTGTGTATGTAAATGTGTGTATATGGGGTTCAAACAGCTGTATGTGTGCATTCAAAGCACTGATCTATTTTGAGACCTGATATTTTGCAGCACTCTTTAAATGATCTTAACATAGATAAAGGAAGCCTCCTACTTCACAGAGGGCATGCTGGGTTGTCACAACACTCTGAGTGAGGTTAGAGCTGTGGCATTGGTACTCCTTCACTCATTGCTTACACAGCTAGAAGAAAAAGGCAGCATCAGAGGTGAATTCTACCTTAAACTAGAGATCAGAAGACCAATGCAGAGATTAGTTTGCTGAGAAATAAGCACTGGAGCCAGGGCATATACATTCACTCTGTCTGTGCTCAGAAATATTTGGGAAGAAAAAATCAAGAAAGAGATTGACCAGGATGACACTGTCACATTGATCAAATATAATAGATTCTGATAGTGATGAGGTCAACAGGAAAACCATTAAAAGCATCTTCTCCATGAACATTTGGCAATGACTTTTCAGTCGTGCCCACAGAACTATAAAGGCAGCAATGATCTCTCCACATCCACAACTCTGAACTGGAATCACCAGATACACTCACAACTGCTCACATAGACGGGAGCAGCATAAAAATTCACTGGTGGATTTTTCTAGGGGAAAAAGCATATTTTGTGTACCAACGGATATTGTGGTTTATTGGTGAGTTGCTATTTACCTGGCCTCCTGAATGCAATGGAGATACAAGCTTTAGAAACCCAGATCAGCCTGTGATGCAGAGAAAGGATGGCTGAGGGCCATTTTGCTGCAAGAAATCCACCATAACACATTCCCTGTGTTGTGTATTCAGCTGCTCAGTTGTGTTTGACTCTGTGTGACCATTAGGACTACAGCTCACTAGGCTTCTCTGTCTATGGGATTTTTCAGATACGAATACTGGAGAGGGTTGCCATTTTCTCTTCCAGAACACATTCCCTGCTCCTACTGAAAACTGCAAAACCACCATCATCTCATCAGAAAACTCCACCCACAATGAGAGCATGCCTTTCTCATTCTCATGCAGTAATAAGAGGTATTTAGACAATTGTCATCTACATAATGTCAATTGTTCTCAGAGTAAATGACTGACAGTTCAGGAATAGGATCATGATCTAACTGAGGCTTAATTATTATTGATGGAGACTAGCATACATTTAAGAACACTCAAAAGGAAACCTGATATGATGACTATAAGCCATTACTTGAGATTATGAACACAAACTAATATAAATGAAGTGTCTATTTAACATATTAGTCAAATTAGAAGCTCTAAATGTCTGTAACAATAAAATAAGAAGCTGTATTTAAATGGAACAAGAATGAAGGAGGGAAGTTCAGGCAATTATTTCGGTCTAAATCAGTGAGAAAATTCTTCAAATCTCTTAAAAGGTAGAACCAAAATCATACCATATCTAATCTTGGGAACTGAGTGCTGTTGGAAGAGAGCTGTTTAAGTTTCATAGCCATTTGGTTCTCTGATGGGATGAAGAGGAATGAAGATGTCAGTACCTGGAATAATAGAGACTTCAAATAGCTTTTAGAATAAAATTACCATGAGAGATGCCAGCTCATTCACTTAGGCTACTTAACAAAATAAGAATTGAATACCCCTGTGATGGCATTCTCATTTGGAAAATCATTCATCCAGCCATCCATGGCATACATTCCATGTCAACCTCTGTGTGTATATTTTGAAGACTCAGATTGTGTGAGTCCTCTAAGACAGAGATTGAGGAAAGAAATCAATCACTGTGGAATTACAGGGAAGCTTCATGCAGGAGAGTGGACATAAGGCTGCTGCTAAACAAAGGTAGGACATAGAGTAAAGAAAAGAGAAAGACAAAGAAGGGGCTTTTCTGTAGCAGAAACTGGAAAATCTTTAAAGCCAGAAGCTCAAGACTAGGAGGAGTAAGTTTGCTTCTTGTTGAGTCCAGAGATGTAGTAGATACTCTAGGTGCCGTGCTCAGATCACCTTTACCAGCCAGAATACAGATGCTGCAGATGCTGCAATGTGACTGAAGACTACCTATAGCTGCTTTTTATGAACACTTGCTCTCAGACAACCTGGAGATGTCTCATCAAGAAGAGCACCCACCTCCCCTGGCAATACTCCTTATAAGAACTCAGCCAACGGCTGACTGACTCTGAAGTTCAAAAAGCTGGCCTCCTTGCCAATTCTGTGGTCAATCTGTATTCCAGAGCACGCAGGTGGGATCAGACTCCAGTTCAGACATTGCCAACTTATTTCCCAGCCCCATCCCGATCCCTTTCCTCTTCTCTTGAGAGCACACCTCAATATATTATTAGCAAAAGATTCTTTGCATCTGGCTCTGCTTCTCAAGAACCCAACCTAAAATAGGCCAAACAGCCGTAAAATACTAGACCATAGCTAACAGGCTTGAGACTCTAAAACTCTTCCCAGCTTTTCCACTCCACATCAGGATTGATTGTGAGACACTTCTCTCAGTTATTATCAGCATTGGACTCTTTTAAGGTATCTGCTAAAAGGAAGGTTCTGGGCTCCAGTCTAGACCCATTAAAAAAGAATCACCATTACTGAGGTTGGGCTTCCCTGATAGCTGAGTTGGTAAAGAATCTTCCTGCAATGCAGGAGACCCTGGGTCGATTCCCCAGTTGGGGAGATCACTAGAGAAGGGATAGGCTACCCATTCCACTATTCTGGCCTGGAGAATTCCATGGACTGTATAGTCCATGCGGGTGCAAAGAGTCGGACACAACTGAGTGACTTTCAATTCATTCAGTTCAATTACTGAGACTAGAGCACTCTGGGAGAGTCTCATGCACTTTAAGGATTAAGAATGATGCACTAGGACTTGGAGGAGGATGTTATTGATGGAAATAAAACTGTGGGCAAATGAAGAGGAGAGGGACATGGGAGTTGGGACTAAGACTGAAAGAGGGGCGTCCCAGGTGGTCCAGGGATTAAGAATCTGCCTTGCAATGCAGGGGGCATCAGTTCGATCCCTGACCCAGGAAGATCTTTCATGCCATGAGACAGCTGGGCCATGAACCCCACCTTACTGAACCTGCACTTTGGAGCCCATGAATCACAATTACGGAGCCCATGTTCTGCAATTGCTGAAGCCTGTGAACCTAGAGCCCAAGCTCTGCAACAAGAGAAGCTCAACTACTGAGCCCACATACTACACCTACTACAGTCAGCCCCTAGAGCCTGTGCTCTGCAACAAGGGGGGCCACTGCAACGAGAAGCCCATGCACTGCAGCTGGAGAGTGGCCCTTGCTCGCTGCAACTAGAGAAAGCCTGCACACAACAACGAAGGCCCGGTGCAGCCAAAAATAATAAATAAAATTTTTGAAAAGTCTGAAAGAGAAGTAGAGATTTAATGAAGAATTATAGCCGTGTAATGCAGTTAAGCTATTTCAAATCCTGAAAGATGATGCTGTGAAAGTGCTGCACTCAATATGCCAGTAAATTTGGAAAACTCAGCAGTGGCCCCAGGACTGGAAAAGGTCAGTTTTCATTCAAATCCCAAAGAAAGGCAATGCCAAAGAATGCTCAAACAATTGCACCATTGCAGTCATCTCACACACTAGTAAAGTAATGCTCAAAATTCTTCAGCAGTACGTGAACCGTGAACTTCCAGATGTTCAACCTGGTTTTAGAAAAGGCAGAGGAACCAGAGATCAAATTGCCAACATCCGCTGGGTCATTGAAAAAGCAAGAGAGTTCCAGAGAAACATCTATTCCTGCTTCATTGACTATGCCAAAGCCTTTGACTGTGTGGATCACAACAAACTGTGGAAAATTCTGAGAGATGGAATACCAGACCACCTGACCTGTCTCTTGAGAAACCCATATGCAGGTCAGGAAGCAACAGTTAGAAATGGACATGAAACAACAGACTGGTTCCAAGTAGAAAAAGGAATATGTCAAGGCTGTATATTGTCACCCTGCTTATTTAACTTATATGCAGAGTACATCATGAGAAACGCTGGGCTGGAAGAAGCACAAGCTAGAATCAAGATTGCCAGGAGAAATATCAATAATCTCAGATATGCAGATACCACCCTTCTGGCAGAAAGTGAAGAGGAACTAAAAAGCCTCTTGATGAAAGTGAAAGAGGAGAGTGAAAAAGTTGGCTTAAAGCTCAACATTCAGAAAATGAAGATCATGGCATCTGGTCCCATCACTTCATGGCAAATAGATGGGGAAACAGTGTCAGACTTTATTTTTTTAAGATCCAAAAAAATAAATCACTGCAGATGGTGACTGCAGCCAGGAAATTAAAAGACACTTACTCCTTAAAAGGAAAGTTATGACCAACCTAGATAGCATATCATAAAGCAGAGACATTACTTTGCCAACAAAGGTCCATCTAGTCAAGGCTATGGTTTTTCCAGTGGTCATGTATGGATGTGAGAGTTGGACTGTGAAGAGAGCTGAGTGCTGAAGAATTGATGCTTTTGAACTGTGGTGTTGGAGAAGACTCTTGAGAGTCCCTTGGACTGCAAGGAGATCCAACCAGTCCATCCTAAAGGAGATCAGTCCTGGGTGTTCATTGGAAGGACTGATACTGAGGCTGAAACTCCAGTACTTTGGCCACCTCATGGGAAGAGTTGACTCATTGGAAAAGACTCTGATGCTGTGAGGGATTGGGGGCAGGAGGAAAAGGGGATGACAGAGGATGAGTTGGATGGATGGCATCATTGACTCGATGCACATGAGTTTGGGTAAACTCCGGGAGTTGGTGATGGACAGAGAGTCCTGACGTGCTGTGATTCATGGGGTTGCAAAAAGTCGGATACGACTTAGCGACTGAACTGAATGCAAATGGTGCATCTTAGTAGTAAAAAACAACTTCCCCAAAGAGAGATTCAGAGCTGGAAAATATGTAACAGAGAATTATGTGTCTTTTGTCCATTGGTGCCACTTCTTTGACCCTTAGGGCTCTTCCTTATAAAATGGGAATAGTGAAGCCTCCACTTAACAACTTACATGCCTATTATGGAGACAGATTGAAACAATATTCTAGTTGCTTTAAACCAGTTGGAAGAAAGGGTATTACATAAATACAAATTCTAACAACTGTTAATATCTTCCTGGCTCAGTTTCAAAACCACAGTCAAGATTTAAAGCCTTACAATATTCATGAAGCTATAATGAAGTTCAAGAGGCTTCAGATTTAATCTGCAAGATGTCAGTCAATGAAAGGGATTTCTTATTCAATTTCTAAATTATTCCTAACTGAAGGCAGATAGCACCTATAAGAATTCTGCAATTGGAGACTTATATTTGCTCTAAGAGTGAGACTGCATAATAGATAATTTTTCTCATTAAATTTTGGCTCAATTCCAAAGAGAAAAAGATTTTTAAATGAAATTATTTACATAGAAATTCACTCAAGGGTGAGATCTAGCCCTATGGCACTGGGACCATGCAATGATCTTGGCCTGAGAGAAAATAAGGTTGTCAAGACAAAGGCCTCAAGCTTATGGTGATTTATTAGTGAAACAAAAGACATCATGGCACACTAATAGTGTGTGAAGATGCAGATAATGATCCATCAGGTGCCTTCCCCCCTATATAACCACTCTGTTACACCACACCTGCTTTCCCTGGGACTTTTCACACCTGGCAGACATAAGTAGACAGGAAGTATATATGGAGATAGAATGGCAGATTTGCATTCTGGTCTTAGCCTGTTCATATGAAATGATACAACTATAAGTCATTAACACATTTCGGCCTTGGCTTCGCCGTATGTTTTCAGAAGGATAATAAGGTCAGATGTACATGTATTTTTGTTGTGAGAAAATTTACATGGTATTTGTGTTGTATGGCTATGCACAACACAGTAAATCTTTCTGGGTCAAGGTTCTTCATCTTGTAAAATAAGAAAGGATGATCTGGGTAAATGTCTACATTTCCAATCTGGATTGGAATTATGTGCACATCTCCACCCTAAAGTTACTCCACTGGCTGAGAATGAAGCCACCCATTACCCATGATTGACAGTGGCATTCTGGGGACTAGCACGGAAGACTTAGGAGCCTCATTCTTTCTGGTCACTGTTTTTCAATTTATTTCCTAAACCTTCGGTTCAGTTCAGTTCAGTTCAATCGCTGAGTCATGTCCGACTCTTTGCGACCCCATGAATCACAGCAAGCCAGGCTTCCCTGTCCATCACCATCTCCCTGAGTTACGTTGGGGCTAATAATTAAGGTAAGTTGTGCATAAGTTTTACTTTGGGGCTTCCCAGGTGGCACTAATGGTAAAGAATCTGCCTGCCAACACAGGAGATATAAGAGACACAGGTTCAATTCCTGGGTTGAGATGATCCCCTGGAGAAGGAAATAGCAACCCATTCCAGTATTCTTGCCTGGAGAATCCCATGGGCAGAGGAGCCCAGTGGGCTACAATCCATGGGATCATACAGAGTCAGACATGACTGAAATGACTAAGCACACACATGTTTCACGTCTCTGCCACTGCTTACTTCCTGGTAGAAATTCTCATTAGTAGTGAAGTGGCTGAAGGACAAGTAAGGCAAAGGGAGGAGAAAGAGAAGATCAGACTGAAAATCGAGGACTTTATAATCATAGTATGTGGCTGGATATTTTCCCATTGTATCTTTCTAGAATTGAAGGAACTATATATGGTTGGGGGGAGAGAATATCATTTTTTTTGCTTGAGTTGGGAAAAAAATATGATACATATTACAACATGGATGTAAGAATCAGCAGCTCAGGATTTTATCTTAAAAATTTTATCTTAAAGATTTTATCTTTAAGGTCTTGAAGCAGTCATTATTTGCACTCGTGTGGAGATTAACTTCTTCCTGGGAGCAGCATATCCTGAGTGACAGGAACAGTCTCTTATCAGGTAGTCAGAATCTCTCCTACCAGCTGAATCCTTTCAAATGATGCCATATGATTCAGCATCTATGCCTGCCCACATTACCACCAGGACATAATAAAATCCACATGTAATTTCTTCCCTGATCATTGTCCTGAAGAACCAAAACAGAGATGGAACAAAAGACTTAATACTCACTTTAGGTGAAAATCCAAAACAGAAAAATTGAGGTACATCAATGTTGTTCAAATGCCAGCAACTACTCCCTACAGAGGTCATATTTCATGCATGTTACAGCATATTAAAAAGCAGAGACATCAGTTTTCTGACAAAGGTCCATCTAATCAAAGCTGTGGTTTTCCCAGTAGTCATGTACGGATATAAGAGTTGGACCATAAAGAAGGCTGAGTGCTGAAGAACTGATACTTTCGAATTGTGGTACTGAAGAAGACTTCTGAGAGTCCCTTGGACAGTAAGGAGATAAAACCAGTCAATCATAAAGGAAATCAACCCTGAATATTCATTGGAAGGACTAACGCTGAAGCTGAAGCTTCAATACTTTGGCCACCCGATGTGAACAGTTGGCACACTGGAAAAAGACCCTGACCCTGGGAAAGATTGAGGGCAGGAGGAGAAGGGGGTGACAGAGAATGAGATGGTTGGATGGCATCACTGACTCAATGGACATGAGTCTGAGCAAACTCCAGGAGATAATGAAGGACGGGGAAGCCTGGCGTGCTGTAATCCATGGGGTCACAAAGAGTCAGACACAATTTAGCGACTGAACAACAAGGTAAGTTTGCCAAGATAATTTAACTAAAATTTTACAAGTGCCTTTTATGAAGATGATATGCTCTGATAATAAATAAGGAATGATAGCTTTTTAAATATAAACTTATTTATTTTAATTGGAGGTTAATTACTTTGCAATATTGTATTGGTTTTACCATACATCAACATGAATCCACCACAGGTATACACATGTTCCCAACTTGTGTGCTAGGCAGAAGGCCACTCTACAGATGTCCACATGTCTGGAACCTGTGAATGTTCTGTTGCATGGCAAAGGTACATTGTAATTATGATTGAAGAACTTAAAAATAAGGGAATTATTCTAGATGATCCAGATTGATCCAGTCTAAACCGCTTAAGTCTTGGATATAGAGAGCTTTGGCTAGGTGAAACAAAAAGTGTGTCAGGAATCAAATGGGAGGATTTGAATCATGAGTGGAATTTGCTCCTTGCTGGAGCAGTCATATGGGAAACAGGAAAAAGTGAGAAACTTATAGGAACAACTGTTGGCTGACAGGCAGCAAAGAAACAAGGACAGGCTTCAAAGAACAGATTTCAGTCAACAACCTAAATGAGCTTGGGAAGGATTCATCTCCAGAGCCTTGTGAAACATGACACATGACTCAGTTGAGCCAGTTATGCCAATACTTGTGACTTACACACTGTGAAATAATAACTGGGTGTTATCTTAAGCTGCAGTGATCATTTGTTAAGGCAGTAGTAGAAAATGAATGGGCTTCCCTGATTTGGCTCAGATTGTAAAGAGTCTGCCTACAATGCAGGAAACCAGGTTTGATCCCTGGGTCAGCAAGATCTTCTGGAGAAGGGAATGGCTACCCACTCCAGTATTCTTGCCTGGAGAATTCCATGGACAGAGGAGCCTGGCAGACTATAGTCCCATGTGGTCACCAAGAACTAGACATGACTGAGTGACTAACACTTCCACTTTCAGAAAACAAACATTCCTCTCACTGACTGATATACATGGTGTATTAGTCTCCAGCCAACTACAGAGGAAATTTACAAGGACCCTCAAGAAGAAGATACCTAGCTTTTATATTTCATGAAATCCACCACCTTATTGGTGGTGGTCTAAGGGTACATCTCTCTGAATATTTAAGAGATAAAGAAATGCTTTTTACTCTGAAATGATAACCAGACTGTATTCAATCTCCATTCTAGTTCTATGATTTTTTCCAACTTCCAAGTTGTTGAACCCATGAAAGCCCATCTTTTTCCTATCAACCAGTTGATTTTAAGGCCGTTTTTCAAAGGCAGTTGTCAGCCAGACTGTTTTTTCTTTTTACTGTCACAAATGCTCCAAGTCATCTTTAAAAATAAAAATGTTTGAGGTTAGAAAGCTTTCTTTTAAAAGAAAATGGGGAAAAAAACTGACATCTATTTGTACACTGCTTACTTTCCTTCAAACCTTCTGAAGAGGGTATTAAGACTCTCATCCTGGAGTTGAAGAAACTAAGGTGGCTCCCTACCACATAACTGGTGAGAAACACATGATATAGAAATTCATTTAGTCAGTTTTCTAAGCATGGAGTCTTAAAAGGACTTTCCCAGGTAATCATTAATTATATCTCTTGCTTATGACAAACTTCTGAATTTACTAATAAGATTTGAAATTATACACACACACACACACACACACACACACACACACACACACAAACAGTGAACTAGATTCTGTACTTTGGTTTGTACAATACCCTTTCCCATTGTTTCCTGTTCATTATCCATTTTCCCCTAGCTTAAAGAAATAAGTATATAAACACAACATCTTTGATTCTACAGAGATCAATTCTTCATCTCCTAGTGCCTTCTCTCCAGGCTGGGGCAAATGCTTATGGCCCTGGCTGCAGTGGAGGGAGTTCTAAGTTAAGATGAACATATTCTGTCATAATTCCAGGACAGCTGATGGAACATTCCTGGTAGTTCCCTGAAACCCATTCCTACCAGTGCCTAAACCCTGCAATGGTGGCGCCACCATCAATTTCTCTGCTGAGAGGTGTGGCTTCAGGGCCATCTCTTCCTGCAGGAATCTCAACTTCACAGCACATTTTTTATAGCATGGGCTTTTCTGTCCTGTCAGTTACTAAACCTCGTATCAGTTTCCATATCTCATAATTTAGTACTTCATTATTTTAGCCTGTCGTGCTGTGATATATGCTCTTAGGTCATGTTAGTTAATTGAATCATGTGAACATGTCCATCACCTCAATCAGATAATAAATTTCTGTGAGCACAGGTATCATTTTACTAATCTTATGCACCCCATTACATGCACACACAGCATTTGGGACATAATAGTTGAACTGTGGTGTTGGAGAAGACTCTTGAGAGTCCCTTGGACTGCAAGAAGATCCAACCAGTCCATTCTGAAGGAGATAAGCCCTGGGATTTCTTTGGAAGGAATGATGTTAACGCTGAAACTCCAGTACTTTGGCCACCTCATGCGAAGACTTGACTCATTGGAAAAGACCCTGATGCTGAGAAGGATTGGGGGCAGGAGGAGAAGGGGACGACAGAGGATGAGATGGCTGGATGGCATCACTGACTCAATGGACATGAATCTGAGTGAACTCCGGGAGTTGGTGATGGACAGGGAGGCCTGGCGTGCTGCGATTCATGGGGTCGCAGAGTCGGACACGACTGAGTGACTGAATTGAATTGAATGGAGTATAGGATAAGCATCTAGTAGATTTACTGATATGTACCTGGCAACGGCACCCCACTCCAGTACTCTTGCCTGGAAAATCCCATGGACAGAGGAGCCTGGCAAGCTACCATCCATGGGGTCACAAAGAGTCAGACACAACTGAGCAACTAACGCCACACTACTACTACTAATGTTAAAATAACAACAGAAATCTATGGGAAATCTGTTTTTCTATATTCCCATTACCTTATCAAATTTATTTTCAGTTATCTTTTTATATTATAAGCTTTATTTTATACATAACCAATTTCTCCATATTATAGTGATATTGTTGATCCAATATTTAAGTTTTCTATTTTATCTTAGATTAAAAAAAAATGTCTTTCTTTTTCTTATCCTTGTTTCCTTTTCTTGAAAGTGTTCGTTTCTCAGTTGTGTCCAACTCTTTGCAGCTCAATGGACTGTAGCCCAGTAGGTTCCTCTGTTAATGGAATTCTCCAGGCAAGAATCCTGCAATGGATAGCCATTCCCTTCTCCAGGATATCTTCCTAACCCATATCTCCTGCACTGCAGGCAGATTCTTTACTGTCTGAGCTATCAGAGAAGCCTACATCTAATCACTGCACTGTCAGCCTGACGTTATCCCGCACTCTACCAGTTACTTTTATTTTACAATGCTGCTTCTTAAAATCCCCTGATATTTAGACAAAAACAAAAAAGGCATAATACATACATTCTGTAACAAGGGCAACATCCAGCAACTATTGAATTAAATCTAAGTTGCTGCTGCTGCTGCTGCTGCTAAGTCACTTCAGTCGTGTCTGACTCTATGCGACCCAATAGATGGCAGCCCAACAGGCTCCCCCATCCCTGGGATTCTCCAGGCGAGAACACTGGAGTGAGTTGCCATTTCCTCCTCCAATGCATGAAAGTGAAAAATAAAAGTGAAGTCGCTCAGTCATGTCCGACTCTTAGCTCTTCCAGACCCAGGGATTGAACCTGGGTCTCCTTTATTACAGGCAGATTCTTTACTGTCTAAGCTACAGGGAAACTCCTATTTTAACGTTATCTTCCTAATAAAAACTTTTTGAAAGTACATGAATTCCAATGGAGATAGTACAAATATCAGTAGTTGCCAGTGCCAGGAGTTGGGGACAGGGGGTGGGGAGAAGGAGGAATGACTAGGAGGAGAGCAGTGGATTTTGAAGGTAATGAAAATACTCTGACTGATACTATAATGGTGGCTATAGGTCATTACACATTTGTCCAAACATGGAAAGAACAAAAAAATTTAAAAAGGTGATATATAAGATAAATGTCACATGTCATGTTTAGGTAAAGTAAAATGGTTTTAAATGTGTTATATTTATGTACATACATAAAGACAATATCATCAAGACTATTTACAATTTAAATATTTGTGTAAAAGCATCACATAATTTATTTCACTTAATTTTAATATTTGTACTTTAACATTGGTATATACTTCCCATGTTACAGATGAGGGAACTGAGGCCTCAAAATATTAAAAAAATTTTTTTCCCAAAATCACACATATCAAGGAATAAAGCCAGAAATCAAATAGTGATCTACTAACCCACATGTAGGCTAGAGCAGGACTGTGTGTGTATGTGATACTTAAAATTTTTTTAATTAATTAATTTATTTTAATTGGAGGCTAGTTATTTTACAATATTGTAGTGGTTTTGCCATACATTCACATGAATCAGCCATGGGTGTACATGTGTCCCCCATCCTGAACGCCCCTCCCACCTCCCTCCCCATCCTCTCCCTCAGGGTTATCCCAGTGCACCAGCACTGAGTGCCCTGTCTCATGCATCGAGTCTGGACTGGAGATCTATTTCACAAATAGTAATACACATGTTTCAATGCTATTCTCTCAAATCATCCCACCCTCGCCTTCTCCCACAGAGTCCAAAAGTCTGTTCTTTACATCTGTGTCTCTTTGCTGTCTTGCATATAGGGTCATCATCACCATCTTTCTAAATTAAGAGCTTGAAGTCAGTAGGTCACACTTTTGTTTTAGTTGCAGCAGTACTTCAATTAGCAATACTGTTCACAGAGAAATTTTAAGCTAGAGAACAATAAAATAATTGCAATTACAGAAAATCTCACCTGGTTTCTGGCATATTATAAATTCCATAGAGATGGTACTTTCAAACTTCTGGCAACTTAGCACATAGACATGATGTGACCAAAGAAAATATGATTCATTTTTATGAGCAGACGCCCCTGGCCAAGATGAGCA
Source organism: Capricornis sumatraensis (assembly GCF_032405125.1). Taxonomy (NCBI): domain Eukaryota; kingdom Metazoa; phylum Chordata; class Mammalia; order Artiodactyla; family Bovidae; genus Capricornis; species Capricornis sumatraensis. The sequence goes on along the minus strand of NC_091081.1, from coordinate 71,000,312 downwards.
CACACAGTATGAAGTAGGGAGAGATGAAGCAGATGGCCATTCTGCAAACTGTGGGGTACCTAGAATACCTGCCTGTCAAAATCCACCCTTCATGGTTCTACCAGCCTCAACAACCTTTAGTCTTCCTTGTCAGATGCCCCTACAGAGTACCTATGTTTAATGTCTTTTGTTTGTCTTTCATCAGAGAAGTTTGCGAAAGGTGGGGTGAGAAAGAGTCAAGAGGGTCCAACCTGAAATCATCAATATGACATGACTGAGTTATCTGGTTGTCCCTGGAAGCCTTGGGAAGAGCCCTAAGGAACAGCTCTTTAAGGGAAATGCTTAATCCTCCAATGAGCTTGAGTAGCTCACTTCAATGATCCCATTGCCTTCCCTCCTCACACTTGAAATGCAGGCAGCCATCATGACCTTGGCCTACCTTAAAGATGCTATAGGGATTAGCCCTCATAAGCCATTTTTTATTCTCCATAGAAATGATATTAAGGGACTTGTTTAGAACATTACAAAGTGGTCTCTCTATTATGGCTTCAAGACAAAGTTATCTCAGGACTCCATACCAGGAAGAGCTTCATTTCTCTGAAGGATGGTAAGCAACTTGTGTGTTTGTGTCTTTTGGACACTGTGGTTCAAAGATAGAGCTGTTACCCATCTCTAGCCAAGGAACATAATCTCATGACTTGTATTTTGTCTTTAAAGGCAACTTTGACTTTTTCTCTTTTTTTTCCTCCCTTTTTTACCTTGCCTTTAATCTACAAAATCTCCATATTGTATAAAGTCATATTGTAAATGTCACAACCGAGAGGAGCCTAAGGTGACAACATGGCTAAATGTAATGTGATAGTCATTGAATGGTATCCTGGAACAGAAATAAAAAAAAAGAAACAAAGACATTGGATAAAAATTAAGAAAATTTGGATAAAATGTGAACTTTATTTAATAAAATGTGTCAATATTGGTTCATTAATTATAGCAAATACAATGCACCAATGTTAGTAATGAGGGAAACTGATCATGGGATACATAGACTCTCTGCACTATCATCATAATTTTTCTGTAAATCCAAAACTATTCTACAAAAAAATTTATCTAAAAAAAAAAATCAAGACATATATAAGTCATCTTATATTATACTATAGCTAACTTTCCAGAATATTTATTTTCTATTCATTTCACTAAAAGTCATATTTGAAACTTTCAGTTTTTGCCTTGAATAATTATTAGGAAACAGATAGGTATTAATACATAAAGTACATACAGACAGGTATATAAAAACCTTTAGCTACATAGTCTAGCCTTAAGCACAGTTTTTCACAATGTCTTTAGTCTCTAGGGGCTGTGCTGCATAACTGAAAGACTTCTACACACTTCCTACATTCTAAATCCTAATTCATTTATTATTTATTATGTTTATTATTTTTTATTTTGTGAACCTGTAACATCTACTCGTTTAGCAATTTTCAAATATACAGTAGAGTATTATTAATTATAGTTACCACACTGTACATTGCATTCACATGACCTATTTTATAACTGGAAGTTTGTATATTTTTTGTTTATGTTTTTATTATTATTTATTCATATCACCTATTTTAAAGATGATGATATATAGGTGTATCTTCAAAAATACTATTTGACTTTTGCTTGTGTTTTTTATTTTCAACAAAGTTAATTCTAAAAGCTGTATCACCACACCTCTAACTTGTTCACATCACTTTAGAGTCTAGAACTTACTGTCTTATGACTTAAACTTACCTGAAAATTGCATGTCATTAATGACATGACAGATTTCCTTTATTGTGCAAAGATTTTAAAATGAAAAAGTTCAAGTTTATAATAAGAATTTTAAAATACAAACAATTTTAATTTCAAGAAAGGGCCTTCTAATAAAGGGCACAATGAAGGAGTCCCAGGAGATATTTTTTCTTAATTATGAAATCTGAGAAAATATTCAGCCCCAGTGATAATAAGAAAAATAAAAATTAAAATGATACTAATTTTCACATTTTATTTTAGGAATTTGAAAAAGTATAATGCCTAATCACACTGTGCCAGGGACCTTTGGATAACATTGTGAAGAAGGTTGCAGGTGAGAATTCCTAGCCTTTTGCTACATTATAATATCTTCTTAACCTGTGAGTACAGACTTGGAAAACTGTTACTTAAGAGAGGATGAGTAATATTCCATTGCGTATATGTACCACAGCTTTCTTATCCATTCATCTTCTGGATGCTTGGGGCTGGTGCACTGAGATGACCCAGGGGGATGGTACGGGGAGGGAGGAGGTAGGGGGGTTCAGGATGGGGAACACGTGTATACCTGTGGCGGATTCATGTTGATGTATGGGAAAACCAACACAAAATTGTAAAGTAATTAACCTCCAATTAAAATAAATAAATTAATATTTTTTAAAAAAGAGAATGAAGGAGTGATGCTGAAGGTGAAGCTCCAATACTTTGGCCACCTGATGCGAAGAACCGACTCATTGGGAAAGATCCCGATGCTGGGAAAGAATGAGGGCAGGAGGAGAAGGAGGCGACAGGATGAGATGGTTGGATGGCATCAGCACTCAATGGACCTGAGTTTGAGCAAACTCCCAGAGATAGTGAAGGACAGGGAAGCCTGGCATGATGCACTACATGAGGTCGCAAAGAGTCAGACATGACTAAGTGAACAATGAGAGAATGATGCAGCCAGGCTGATGACATTTAATGCCTAGGAGCTGATGTAAATAAATTGTTTTGGAAAAGGGGAAGCATAGCTCGGAGACATTCAAAAGCCTTTGTAGTATGTTGTAAGAATTTGTACATGGTTGTTATTTTACTAGAAACATCTATGTTGCTAAGAGGTAATATTGATCTCGCTTCCTTGGTAGCTCAGAGGTAAAGAATCTGCCTGCCAATGCAGGAGATGCAAGTTCGATCCCTGGGTATGGAAGATCCCCTGGAGAAGGAAAAGGCAACCTACCCCAGTATTCTTGCCTGGGAAATCCCATGGACAGAGAAACTGGTAGGCTACAATGGGGTCTCATAAAGAGTCAGACATGACTGAAGCGACTAACAACAACAAAAGATGAGAATAAACTCAGTTCCAGAGCCTTTAAATAAAGACTTCTCTAGTGGAAACAAGGAAACTCTGTACAGTAATACCTAATTATTAGTCTATCTTACCTTAATTAGAAAAGAAAGGGATTTGCTGACAAACCCTTCTGACCGATGTCTCACTGTTTTGGTGTCTTGAATCTTTCATTCATTGTGTTAATAAAAATGACCTATAATTAATATAGTCCCTGGTAAAGAGGAAGGGAATTTTTCTCTATCTTCAGCAAAAGTACTTCAATTTTTTTGACTTTGACACAGTAATTCTGTCAATTAAAGTTTTGAGTTTAAAATTTTAAACATTTTAACCATATATTTTAGATATATGAGATTCACTCTCATGAATAAATGACTTCAGTTTAGTATTGGTTTAATAGTTATTATTAAATATTATGAAATAGTTATTCTTCCTGTTATAAGACATTAAGTTAGGTATCATTTATTATAACAGCATATCTTAGCCTATTCTGACCAAAATTGATATCTAAACTAGGAGCATGATACAATAGCAACAAAAGTGACTGTGAATCATAAAATATGAGGTTTATAGAAATAGGTTGCAAATGGCAAGGAAACTATGACTAGGATCTAAAAGGATATCAATCATTATTATACAGTGACGTAGCATTCAGTAACATTGTCAATCTATAATAACTTGGAAGAAAGATATTTTATCAAATGAGCTTGCATATTTCGTGAGGAGGTAGGAAAATTAAATGTACAGAGATGAAAATTAAATCAATTTTCATTTCCAATCTTCAAGACAAAACTGAGAAGATCATTATGGTACAAAAGACAAATGAAAATTCAGCTTCATGACAAAGACCAAATCGAAACTCATGCTATTATAAAAAAATCTCCAAAGGAATTAATTTGGCACCCACAATTGCTAAGAGAACAAAGACTGGTTTTTCAATAGAAGTCAGTTAGGCTCAAGGTTTCTAAAATTAAGTCTAGAAGGTGAGGACTCTCTAAAAAAACTGTAGGCAAGCCTATTGGCACATGTTGTGATGGAAACTTAGTTAAAATGAAAGCTACATTCTTGGGGAAAGTTTTAATAAGGAAAACAAAAAGGTTACCAGCCTAGACTAAAAGAAATTGTGACAATTGAAGACTTAAATGGTCCTTGTGCCATAACCGTTAAGGCCAGGAAGCAGACTGAAAAAGTTACTTGGCCCCCAAAGAAGGCTATGCCCAGTGCTTCATCAGAAGAGACCAAAAAGGATTATGGGAAAGGAGGGACCTTACAGGGGTTGGATACAAAGTCCATGAAGAACATGAGACTGGGAGCTTCTCTGAGGGAGCATATCAGAGCCCATTCAGAGAACATTTCTCAAGCTAGTAACGGAAGCTTGGAATATCGTCCCAGTGGAATTTTAAATTTTCTATGGACCAATCACTGCTGTGTATCTCTAAGACTATAATTCTTTCATTGCTCCCCTATTACGCAGTGGGTATGGAGGGACTTGTCTCTCTCTCATACAAAACCATGAAAGAAGAAGAGCCATGTTCAGCCTGACTTAGAGAATATTATATGATCCAAACATTGAGGCTGATCATTGGATGGGTCTCTTGTGTTTTCTCTGTTGGAGAGTAAATGAATGCATTTTTTCAGGAAGAAATTAGATTTATCTAAATAATATCAATCTGAAAGACAGGGTATGGTAGACCTGTTGTTCACAAAGTATTTGCTGCCTTTTCCTGGGAAAGTATGATACTTCTCCACTCCCTGCTGTCAGGCCAGGCCAATGTAACTTCCTTTCATCAATGAAGCATTATTAAAAATAGCGGATATCAATTCCGGGTAGAAACTCTTAAGGGCCAGCATAGGATTGGCCGTACTCTATTCTTCGATTGTAATAATGGGCAGTATTCCAGACCAAATCTTCACTGTCGGCTTAGTTTTGAAGTAAAGATGACCTGGGAAAAAGGCATAGAAAACCTGCGGTGGAAATGGGACATGAGACAGAACTAAGTCTGTACTTTGAAGGTACTGGAATTTTGGGGGGCATTTGTTACTGTGTAGTCTATCCTAACTGATTCGTATTCCTGTTTCCATTCTGTATTTTATATTTCAATTCTTGATACCTGAGGGAACTTTAAAAATGTGGAGTGATAAAAGGAGGCACTCCAAAAAATCCTGAAGGGAAGTTCACTTTGCCCAAGAAAGAAACTCAGGATCCTCTTACACTTACTAAGAGCTACACTTATGGTCAGATATTAAAACTAGTCATCATGTAAGTTGGAAATCTAAATTTAATATGGAATGCAGAAAAACACAATATATAGGCACAAGGGCAATAAGCCCAAGTAAGCTTGATTAAATGGACAGTCTTTGGCAGAGTCTGTGTTGCTAATGGCTACAGCTTTAGAAGATGACCATGAAGAACAAATATAATTTTATATTACTCAGCAAACAAACCCTGAGATAATTTCGGATTTGAAACCTGGGACTTGAAGATTGAAACAGTACAGTCTTCTGGGTATAAAGGCAAAAAATCAAGAAGAACAGAGCTGAGTGTGGCTGACACCTGTTAAGCTCAGGATCTCACTGTGTATGCCTCTCTGGGACTTTACAGAATGAAATGGTCTGTACATTTTCTTTAAACCAACTCGCATTCACTCAGTAATTAATATAGAGATGAATGAAAAACTATTGGAAAAAGCACAAACTATAATTCACCAGGCTCTAGCTCTCACAGACAGCCAGGCTCCTGGAGGATATCTGATATCTTGGTGTATATCTGTGGGAGAAAGATGGAAAATTATTTACATGGAGTAAATTGAGGTATAAGAGACAAAGAGTATTTGTAAGGACATTTCTCCAATTGTGGCTTTAGAGGAAGTTGAATTATCTAGGAAATTAGTTCTTTGTTCTCTGTGGTAAGAGCATAGTGTTTATGATGTTCTCTAATTTGTGGCTGTGTAAGAACAACTCCACCGATGGGAAACCAAGAAATGGGGATCAAGAAAGTGTGAAAGAAGGGTTGCCAAGCATTCAAACACCATTCTGGTTAGCCAGAGGCACATATTCTCAACTGCTTGGAAGCTCTACCAAAATGAGAGACAGAGCTGAAGCAAGAGAATGAGCTAAAGAAGCAGGCTGTAAAAAAGACTTAGAGAAGTTAATCCCTTGTCCTGTCTCAAAGTCTACTGTGCTAGGCAGAATAATAGGCCCATAAAGACATCCATACCCTGAAGTCTGGAACCTGTGGATAAATTAGGTTACATGGCAAAAAGGACTTTGAAGATATCATTAATCATCCCTTGAAATGAGAATATAATCCTTGATTATTTGGTGTGGATAATATAATTGCAAATCAAAAGTAGAGAACATTCCTTGGCTGTGATCAGAGATGTGACTATGGAAAAAGGGCAAGAAAGATGTAACACTGTTGATTTAGAATAATGATAGCTCAGCTGCTAAAGAATCCACCCACCAATGCAGGAGATGCAGAAGTCATGGGTTCGATCCCTGGGTTGGGAAGATCCCCTGGAGAAGGAAATGGCAACCTATTCCAATATTCTTGCCTGGAAAATTCCATGGAGAGAAGAGCCTGGCGAGCTCTAGTCCATGGGGTTGCAAAGAGTCAGATATGAGTGAATATGCATGCACACACACACACACACACACACACACACACACACACACACACCAAGAAATGCGGGTGACCTCTAGAAGTTAAAAAAAGAAAGAAAACAGATTTTTAGCTAAAGCCTTTATAAAGGAACACAGCTCTGCTGACACTGATTTTAGCCCAAGAAACCCTTGTCCTTGCTCTAACCTACAGAACTGTATGATAATAAATTTGTCTTGTTTTAAGGCACCAATTTCATGGTAAGTTGTTATGTAGTAATATACAATTAATAAATGTAATAATTGTTCAGTCTGGACATAGAGAAACATAGTATTTAGCCATGACTTACTGGCTTTAGAATGCCAATGTTTCAAACAAGCATGCCAATAAATAAATAAAGCAAAGAAATGAGACTGATTCAACATTAGAAATTACTAAATTCTCATCAGCTATCACAGCTGCCACAGCTAGGGTCAAAACCTTGGCAAGCTCTCAATTTGGACAGTGATATATGGGTCCAAATTTTGAAAACTGGAAACAAAAAACAGACAGAGAGTGAAATTATTCACAAATTTTAAGTATAGGTTTTCCCCTGTTCTTAATATAAATATTTGATTCTACCTCAGAGGTTCTGACTTAACTGGTATTGCATATTTTTAAAGAAGCTTTCTTGATGATTTTAATAAACCAAAAAGATCACAAATAACAAATATTGGTAAGGATGTGGAGAAAAGGGAATCTTTGTACACTGTTGAAGGGATGAAAATTGTTGCAACCGCTGTGCAAAACATTAGGGAGTTTCCTCAAAAGACTAAAAATGAAAACTACCATATAATCCAGTAATCACATTCTTGAGTATACATGTCTGAGGCAAGTGAAAACACTAAATCAAAAGGATACATGTACCCCGATGTTTATAACAACACTATTTGCAACAGCAAAGATACAGAAGCAATGTAAGTGTTCATCAGTAGATGAATGGATAGACTATGTGGTGTATATTTACAATGGCATACAACTTAGCCAGAAAAAAAGAATGAAATTTTACCATTTGTAGCAATGTAGATAGACCTGGAGGGCATTATACTAAGTGAAATATAAGCCAGAGAAAAAGGCAAATACTATATGATAACACTAACATGTGGAATCTAAAAAAAAAGAAGAATACAACAAAAATGATGTAAAGCCACGGATAGAGACAATAAAGAAGTGGTTAGCAGTGGAGTCAGGGAGGGGCAATATGAGGGTGGGGAAGTAAAGAGGTACAAGCTTTTAGGTATATGATAAGCTGAAGGATGTATTTTACAACATGGGAAATAAAGTCAATATTTTGTGATAAATGTAAATGGAATGTAAACTTTAAAACTTGTATAAATTTGGAAAACTCAGCAATTGCCACCGGACTGTAAAAGGGGAGTTTTCATTGTAATCTAAAAGAAGAGCAATGCCAAAGAATGTTCAAACTACTGCACAATTGCTCTCATTTCACACGCTAGCAAGGTAATGCTCAAAATCCGTCTAGCTAGGCTTCAACAGTATGCAAACCAAGAACTTTGACATATACAACCTGGATTTAGAAAAGGCAGAGGAACCAGAGATCAAAGTACTACCATCCATTGGATCATAGAAAAAGCAAGGGAATACCAGAGAAAGAAACATCTACTTCTGTTCCATTGACTGTGCTAAATCCTTTGTGTGGATTACAACAAACTGTGGAAAATTCTTAAAGTATGGGAATACCAGCCCATCTTCCCTGCCTTACTGAGAAAACTATATGCAGGTCAAGAAACAACAGTCAGAACCAAAGATGGAACAATGGACTAGCTCAAAATTAGGAAAGGAGTATGTCAAGTCTGTATATTGTCACCCTGCTTATTTAACTTATATGCTGAGAGCATCATGTTAAATACTGGGCTGGATGAAGGACAAGCTGAAATCAAGATTAGTGAAAGTGAAGTCACTTAGTCGCGTCTGACTCTTTGCGACCCCGTGGACTGTAGCCCACCAGGCTCTTCCATCCATGGGATTCTCCAGGCAAGAATACTGGAGTGGGTTGCCATTTCCTTCTCCAGGTGATCTTCCCAACCCAGGAATTGAACCCAGGTCTCCTGCATTGCAGGCAGATACTTTAACCTCTGGGCTACATTTAACTTATATGCCGAAGCATCATGTTAACTACTGCGCTGGATAAAGGACAAGCTGAAATCAAGATTGCCAGGACAAATATCAAAAACCTCAGATATCACACTGTAATGTTGTAAAACGACAAAATGATCTCTGATCGTTTCCAAGGCAAACCAGTCAATATCACAGTGATCCAAGCCTATGCCCCAACCAGTAACGCTGAAGAAGCTGAAGTTGAACAGTTCTATGAAGACCTACAAGACCTTTTAGAACTAACACCCAAAAAAGATGTCCTTTTCCTTATAGGGGACTGGATGCAAAAGTAGGAAGTCAAGAAACACCTGGAGTAACAGGAAATTTGGCCTTGGAGTATGGAATGAAGCAGGGCAAAGGCTAATAGAGTTTTGCCAAGAGAACACATTGGTCATAGTAAACACCCTCTTCCAACAACACAAGAGAAGACTTCACACATGAACATCACCAGATGGTCAACAGTGAAATCAGATTGATTATATTCTTGCAGCCCAAGATGGAGAAGCTCTATATAGTCAGCAAAAACAAGACCAGGAGCTGACTGTGGCTCAGATCTTGAACTCCTTATTGCCAAATTCAGACTTAAATTGAAGAAAGTAGGGAAACCACTAGACCATTCAGGTATGATCTAAATCAAATCCCTTATGAATATACAGTGGAAGTGAGAAATAGATTCAAAGGACAAAATCTGATAGAGTACCTGATGAACTATGGAATGAAGTTCGTGACATTGTACAGGAGACAGGGATTAAGACCATCCCCAAGGAAAAGAAATGCAAAAAAGCAAAATGGCTGTCTGAGGAGGCCTTACAAATAACTATGAAAACTCAGCAGTGGCCACAGGACTGGAAAAGGTCAGTTTTCATTCCAATCCCAAAGAAAGGAAATGCCAAAGAATGCTCAAACTAGTGCACAATTGCACTCATCTCACATGCTAGTAAAGTAATGCTCAAAATTCTCCAAGCCAGGCTTCAGCAATACATGAACCATGAACTTCCAGATGTTCAAGCTGGTTTTATTTTATTTATTTATTTATTATTTTCTAAATTTTTTTTTAATTTTACTTTACTATACTGTATTGGTTTAGAAAAGGTAGAAGAACCAGAGATCAAATTGCCAACATCCACAGGATCATGGAAAAAGCAAGAGAGTTCCAGAAAAACATCTATTTCTGCTTTATTGACTATGCCAAAGCCTTTGACTGTGTTTATAACAAGATACTGCGGACAATTCTGAAAGAGATGGGAATATCAGACCACTTGACCTGACTCTTGAGGAACCTATATGCAGATCAGGAAGCAACAGTTAGAACTGGACATGGAAAAACAGACTGGTGCCAAATAGGAAAAGGAGTACATCAAGGCCGTATATTGTCACCCTGCTTATTTAACTTATATGCAGAGTACATCATGAGAAACGCTGGGCTGGAAGAAACACAAGCTGGAATCAAGATTGCCAGGAGAAATATCAATAGCCTCAGATATGCAGGTCACACCACCGTTATGGCAGAAAGTGAAGAGGAACTAAAGAGCCTCTTGATGAAAGTGAAAGAGGAGAGTGAAAAAGTTGGCTTACAGCTCAACATTCAGAAAACAAAGATCATGGCATCTGGTCCCATCACTTCACGGGAAATAGATGGGGAAACAGTGGAAATAGTGTCAGACTTTATTTTGGGGGGCTCTAAAATCACTGCAGATTGTGATTGCAGCCATGAAGTTAAAAGACGCTTACTCCTTGGAAGGAAAGTTATGACCAACCTAGACAGCATATTTAAAAGCAGAGACATTACTTTGTCAGCAAAGGTCCATATAGTCAAGGCTATGGTTTTTCCAGTGGTCATGTATGGATGTGAGAATTGGACTGTGAAGAAAGCTGAGCGCTGAAGAATTGATGCCTTTGAAATTGAGTGGCTCTAGGAAGACCCACAGTTTATTGTGATCCACACAATCAAAGGCTTGGGCATAGTCAATAAAACAGAAATAGATGTTTTTCTGGAACTCTCTTGCTTTTTCCATGATCCAGCAGATGTTGGAAATTTGATCTCTGGTTCCTCTGCCTTTTCTAAAACCAGCTTGAACATCTGGAAGTTCACAGTTCATGTATTCCTGAAGCCTGGCTTGGAGAATTTTGAGCATTATTTTACTAGTGTGTGAGATGAGTTCAATTGTGTGGTAGTTTGAGCATTCTTTGGCATTTCCTTTCTTTGGGATTGGAATAAAAACTGACCTTTTCCAGTCCTGTGGCCACTGCTGAGTTTTCCAAATTTGCTGGCATACTGAGTGCAGCACTTTCACAGCATCATCTTTTAGGATTTGATATAGCTCAACTGGAATTCCATCACCTCCATTAGCTTTGTTTGTAGTGATGCTTTCTAAGGTCCACTTCACTTCACATTCCAGGATGTCTGGCTCTAGGTGAGTGATCACACCATCGTGATTATCTAGGTCATGAAGATTTTTTTTTGTACAGTTTTTCTGTGTATTCTTGCCACCTCTTAATATCTTCTGCTTCTGTTAGGTCCATACCATTTCTGTCCTTCATCGAGCCCATCTTTGCATAAAATGTTCCCTTGGTATCTCTAATTTTCTTGAAGAGATCTCTAGTCTTTCCCATTCTGTTCTTTTCCTCTATTTCTTTGCAGTGATAGCTGAAGAAGGCTTTCTTATCTCTTCTTGCTATTCTTTGGAACTCTGCATTCAGATGCTTATAGCTTTCCTTTTCTCCTTTGCTTTTCACTTCTCTTCTTTTCACAGCTATTTGTAAGGCCTCCCCAGACAGCCATTTTGCTTTTTTGCATTTCTTTTTCATGGGGATGATCTTGATCCCTGTCTCCTGTACAATGTCATCAGGCACTCTATCTATCAGATCTAGTCCCTTAAATCTATTTCTCACTTCCACTGTATAATCACAATAAACTGTGGAAAATTCTGAAAGAGATGGGAATACCAGACCACCTGACCTGCCTCCTGAGAAATCTGTATTCACGTCAAGATACAACAGTTAGAACTGGACATGGAACAACAGACTAGTTCCAAATCATGAAAGGAGTATGTCAAGGCTGAATATTGTCACCCTGCATATTTAACCTATATTCAGAGTACATCATGCAAAATGCTGGGTGGATGAAACACAAGCTGAAATCAAGATTGCCAGGAGAAATATCAATAACCTCAGATATGCAGATGACACCACCCTTATGGCCGAAAGTGAAGAAGAACCAAAGAACCTCTTGATGAAAGCGAAAGAGGAGAGTAAAAAAGTTGGCTTAAAACTCAACATTCAGAATACTAAGTTCATGGCATCTGATCCCATTGCTTGATGACAAATAGATGGGAAAACAATGGAAACAGAGACTTTATTTTGCGGGGGCTCCAAAATCACTGCAGCTGGTGACATTAGCCATGAAATTAAAAGACCTTTTGCCTTTGAAGAAAACTATGACCAAATTAGACAGCATATTAAAAAGCAGAGACATTACTTTGCCAACAAAGTCCATCTAGTCAAAGCAATGGTTTTTTCAGGAGTCATGTATGGTTGTGAGAGTTGGACTATAAGAAAGCTGAGCACTGAAGAATTGATGCTTTTGAACTGTGATATTGGAGAAGACTCTTGAGAATCCCTTGAACAGCAAGGTGATCCTACCAATCCATCCTAAAGGAGATCAGTCCTGAATATTCATTGGAAGAACTGATGCTGAAGCTGAAACTCCAATACTTTGGTCACCTTATGTGAAGAACTGACTCAACTGAAAAGACCCTGATGCTGGGAAAGATTGAAGATAGGAGGAGAAGGGGACAACAGAGGATGAGATGCTTGGATGGCATCACCGACTTAATGAACATGAGTTTGAGTAAGCTCCAGGAGTTGGTGATGGACAGAGAAGCCTGGCATTTTGCAGTCCACGGGGTCCCAAAGATTTGGACATGACTGAGTGACTGAACTGAATGTTATATCAACAACCACAGATAATACTCTAATGGCAGAAAGTGAACAGGAAGTAAAGAGCCCCTTGATGAAAGTGAAAGAGGGGAGTGAAAAAGCTGGCTTAAGATTCAACATTCATAAAATGAACATCATGGCATCCAGACACATCACTTCATGGCAGATAGATAGGTGAAAACTGGAAACAGTGACAGATTTTATTTTCTTGGGTTCCAAAATCACTGCAGATGGTGACTTAAGCCACAAAATTAAAAGATGCTTGCTCCTTGGAAGAAAAGCTATGACAAACTTTAACAGCATATTAGAAAACATAGACATCATTTTGCCAACAAAGGTCTGTACAGTTTCCAGTAGTCATGTACAGATGTAAGAGTTGGCCCATAAAGAAGGTTGGGCACCAAAGAATTGATGCTTCTCAAATGTGGTGTTGGAGAAAACTCTTGAGAGTCCCTTGGACAGAAAGGATACCAAACCAGTCAATCCTGAAGGAAATCAACTGTGAATATTCATTTTAAGGACTGATGCTGAAGCTAACTGAAGCTCTATCCTTGTCCATCAGATGCGAAGAGCCGACTCATTGGAAAGACTTTGATGCTTGGAAAGATTGAGGGCAGGAGAAGAAGCGGGCAATAGAGAATGAGATGTTTGGATGGCATCACTGACTCAATGGATGTGAGTTTGAGCAAACTCTGGGAGATAGTGCATGACAGGGAAGCCTGGTATGTTGCATCCATGGGATTACAAAGAGTTGGACATGACTTGGCAACTGAACAACATCAACTAAAATTTTAAAAAGAAAGGAAATAGGCAGACAAAGACTATGCTTATAGTACAAGATTATTTTCAGAACTTCATCTATGTGTAATAATGAATGAGATATGCCTGAGTCATTCTAATATCCAGATGCAAAACAAGAGCATTTTATTTTCATTCTCCCAACCAAAAGATATAAATACATGTGCTATGGACTGAATGTCTGTTCCTCCTCAAAATTCTTAGGTTTAAACCCTGATTTCCAATATGATGGCATTAGTATTTGGAGACAGGGATCTGGGGGAGATAACTAGATCTTGGGTGTGATGTCCTTGTGATGTGACCCTTGTGAAAAAAGGCCTTGCTTCCTGTCTCTATTGTTCAGGGAAACCAAGAAAAAAACCTTCACGAGAAACTGATCATCTTGGCACCCAGATTTCTGTTTCTAGCCTCCAGAACTATGAGGAAAAAAAAAAATGCTTTCTGTCTTAAGGCACCCAGTCTGTGGTAATTTGTTATAACAATTGGAAAGGACAAAGAACATCTAAGACTTTTGAAACATATTTCCATAAGGCAACTTCTACCTGCACAGTCCAAGAATCTATGACTGTTTTGTCTTAAGGGTGTTTATTTGGCTTAGCTGTAACTGTGCCCCATTTGTCAGCACTGTCTGTAAACTGAATTCCGAAGTAGAGAATAAGTTTACTGCCTTGGATCAGGGGGCTTTGAAATCTTCATTGCATTATCTACAAAAATGTTTAGCTTTGTTCCATGAGATACAGAGCATAACATTGTACTATTCTTACAGTAGGGTAAGACAGAATTGTAGCATTGGTTTGAGAAATTCTGCTCCTCAGTTTAATCAACCCAACTATTGCTCCATGTGAAGTTCATGAAATATAATGCAATGGAGACCCTTTATTGGTTATCTATGGCCACAATAATGCTGCATAGCAAACTGCCCCAAGGCTCAGTGGCTTAAAACAACAATATCTATTTAGTTCATGAGTCTGGGGGTCACCTGGGGTGTTCTGTGGCTTTGGGTTGTACATGACTCATCTCAGCTGGGGGCTTTTCATGTGTAGACAGTAAGCTAATGGCTTGGCTGGGAATTGGCTTATCCAGGATGACCTCAATGGAGAAGTTATCCTATTTCTACTCCATGTTCTCTCCCATCTTCTAGAAGGCTAACTTGGGCTTGTACATTGGGCTGAGGGAGTACTCCAAGCAGGAGAATGGGAGTAGGTCAAGCCTCTCGAGACCTAGATTTGGAACTAATAAGCTGTGAGGTCAATCTAGATTCACAAGGTCATGGATAAAGGCTGATTATATTCTCCAGGAGTGTGTATTGATATTTGGGCCAAACTCACAAAAGGCAAAAAGAAGTTATTACTTGTCCTACTGGGCTGAAAGAAATTGGAACTTATTTCAGTTCATAGATCATCTTAATCTGAATCAAATAGTAATGAGCCAATTTCATACAAACTTACATAATAAGTTAACTCAAAATAGAAAGTTCATAAAGTGTAAAACCTGGTGAGGCAAATAGTTTATAAAAATTAGTAACCAATCTAGAAATTGTGAATGGCAGTCTCCAAGTTCCTGGGCAAGAATACACAGGTTCAGAAGCCTTGAAATTTTGTTATATCAGACTGTCATTAACTGACTAGTCTTCAGTTGTTGGTATGCATTACAGATGTCTTTCGTTATGTTTTGGATAATAACCAAGTACAAGGATATACTAGCTTTAAAAAGCATTGTGACCATCTGTTCTTGACTGGTACCAAGAATAAGAAGAGAAAGTAAAATTTTGGCTATAAATACACTAGATTATAAAAAAAGCTGATGGCAACATAGTGAACCCAATATATTCATACAGTTAATATAGTTAGCCACAGTAAATCTTAATATTGCTGTATTTCAAGATAATGATAATATTTGTTTTCAAGTAAACTCCAAACTATCACGTTCTTAGACCAATAATTATATATTCAGAAATCTACAGTGAGGGAACAATCCAAAAATAGTAACAACAACAAACATGAAAACTTTCTGTACCATACTGAATTAATTTTTTTATAAGAAGGAAAATTGGAAGTGACCTAAAGACTCAACTATGTGAAAATGGCTAAGTAATTATAGTATAATCATTGAATAGAATATTATGGAGCTATTAAAATGGTGGTTATAAAGGCCACACAGCAACATCAAAAAAGTAAAGCATGATCCTAAGTAAATAAAGATACAGAATTATACACACACTATGAGTATAATTATGCAAAACAAAATGTGCTGGTAGGAGTTGCCTTTTGGAATTCCTTATTTTAGAAAGGCTTATAAATGTTCATGTCTTTTGATTGAGTAATTCAACTTCTGAAAATGTATCCAAGAAAATTATCTGATATGCAAAAAGGAAAAATTTAGAAGAACTTGTATTGCATCATTGCAGTTTTAGTTTCAATTGTGAAGATATGAAAAAGAAATGATTTTAAACAAATTATAGCTCATTTGTTTGCAGAATGTTATATAACCATTAAGAATGAAAGAATTTAATGACAAAGAGAACTTCGTAAATTTTTTTAAAGTTTGCATTCATTTTTAAAAGCAATATATAACAAAAATTTAACAGTAATACATCAAATATTCAACAGTAATTAACAATGGCTATATAAAAGCAAACTTTTTAATGCTTTTTATGTTTATTATGCTTTTATATATTGTCAATTTGCCTATACTAAGCATAGTAGTATGTACTGCTTTGGTGATCAGAAAAAAGCATAAAAGCCTACATAGAACAAAATAAAGAGAAGAAAATATTGGATTGGCCCAGAAGTTCATTTGCAGGAAAACCTGAATGAACTTCTGGGCCAATCCTATATATATATTGGCACTGTGTAAGAGTAACTAATTAAGGGTTGTGTGCTTGTTTTTTCTAGTTTACATATCCTGAAATGTAGTTATATTAAATTTGTAATTTCAAAAACTGTATATATTAATGAAATGACCCATGCCATAACTTATTTGTTATATGATAAGACATGACAGTAATGATAAGTCTTTACATTTATGTAATGATTTACAAGTTGCAAAATATCTCACTTACATTATTCCATTCAATTCTCACACCTGTGTGAAGTAGAAATTGTTACCATGTTCCAGTTGTAGAAATTTAGACTCAGAGGTTAAGCGAGGTCCTCCAAGTCACATGGCAGATGCCTGACTGAACCAGTGTTGGACCCAATGGTTTAACTTCCAAGTGCTCTCTCAGCTTCCATGGAATCATTTTAGTACTTCTTATGGGGAATGATAAAGCACTTTCACTGCCAACACCACACAAATGCTACAGGCAACTAAGACACTTACTGGAAGACAGTGATGTTGATTTGCTTTGTACCTACTTTTTCCACTGTCCTACAATGATTACTTTTTTAAAAATTAGACTTTGATGTTTCAGTTAGTGCTTTTCCAACACATCTCAAATCCCTTGATATACTCAACTAATTAAGCAGTGATGTAGCCCTTGCATGAAGTACTCTTTAATTAGCTACAGTGATTCCCAAATCATTCAGCTTCAGTTCAGGACCCTTAATATTCAAACTGACAATCCAGCGCATGTAAACTCTTTATTTAAACAGTGATATCTGAAATGAAGCTCAATAAAGGTTTCTATGGAAACTAACTTCAATATCAAAACTTTCCAAAACATCAAAATGACCCAATTAGAAGTGGTAAAAATAAATGACAGAAAGTGTAGCTATGAATAGTATGGAAAGGTTACTTCTACTTCTTTACATTAATTTTCATAAGTGTGCCTGCATATTGATTAGAAGACTATGCAATTCATTTGATATTTAAGAATATCAAGTAGATAAGAATGTTACATGAAGTGAAATTTGATCTTGCTCTGCAATAAAATTGAAGTCAACTTCATATGGAGATTAAAACTGAAGAGTTAGTTTACATGACTGTGTACATATGAAGATATAGATAAACACTATTAAAGATAAAAGTCTGGGATTTTTGCAGAAGAAAAGATGAATACTTTTATGAATTATTTCCAAATAGAAAAGTTAATAAGCCCTTTGTCATCCTTACAACTAATAACAAAGGAAAATATTTGCTGAACTTGACTCCAGAATGAAATCCAAATAAAAGCATATTCATTAACTTTTGTAATCACATAAGAAGCTCTTAAAAGAGGTTTTGCGAGTCAAGCATAATATGACAACAATTCATGAATGTACCATTTTTTTCCTGCTATGAATGTTCAGTTCAGTTCAGTCACTCAGTCATGTCCGACTCTTTGA
This sequence comes from Capricornis sumatraensis, assembly GCF_032405125.1. Classification (NCBI taxonomy): domain Eukaryota; kingdom Metazoa; phylum Chordata; class Mammalia; order Artiodactyla; family Bovidae; genus Capricornis; species Capricornis sumatraensis. Next base: position 70,982,479 of record NC_091081.1, on the reverse strand, counting down.
GACCCCATGAACTGCAGCATGCCAGGCCTCCCTGTCCATCACCAACTCCCGGAGTTCACTCAGACTCACATCCATCGAGTTGGTGATGCCATCCAACCATCTCATCCTCTGTTTTCCCCTTCTCCTCCTGCCCCCAGTCCCTCCCAGCATCAGTCTTTTCCAATGAGTCAACTCTTCGCATGAGGTGGCCAAAGTACTGGAGTTTCACCTTTAGCATCATTCCTTCCAAAGAACACCCAGGACTGATCTCCTTTAGAATGGACTGGTTGGATCTCCTTGCAGTCCAAGGGACTCTCAAGAGTATTTTCCAACACCACAATTCAAAAGCATCTTTCTTCAGTGCTCAGCTTTCTTCACAGTCCAATTCTCACATCCATACATGACCACTGCAAAAACCATAGCCTTGACTAGATGGACCTTTGTTGGCAAGGTAATGTCTCTGCTTTTCAATATGCTATCTAGGTTGGTCCTAACTTTCCTTCCAAGGAATAAGCATCTTTTAATTTCATGGCTGCAATCACCATCTGCAGTGATTTTGGAGGCCAAAAAATAAAAGTCTGCCACTGTTTCCACTGTTTCCCCATCTATTTACCATGAAGTGATGGGACCAGATGCCATGATTTTCATTTTCTGAATGTTGAGCTTTAAGCCAACTTTTTCACTCTCCTCTTTCACTTTCATCAAAAGGCTTTTTAGTTCCTCTTCATTTTCTGCCCAAGTTTAGATATTAACCTTGATATTTGCATGTAATGTGACAAATGAAAACCCGAAGTATTATTGTACACAGCTGTAGAGTTCTAACTTTTATTTCAAAAGCTTAAGTCACAAGATATTTCCCTGGGAATTCCTAAATAAAGACATCCACACATATTTAAAAAGTAATATTCTGAACTTTACTAATTAAACAAAATATCACAGTGACATATATAATTGTATCACTAATAGGTTCTCAAATTTAACTCATCTGAAATTTATCTCCTGATCCTTAAAACCTACTTTTCCTGGATTCTTCCTCATCTCAGTCAACAGTGACACTGTCTTTTCAGTTTCTCAGACCAGTCTTTCTTCACAATTCTGTCAGCAAATGCCCTTAGCTCTCATTGAAAAGGGCTTCAGAGTCAATCACCTCTCTCCATCTTGCTTGCCACAACCATGGCCCAATCCACCACACTCTCACCAGCATTATTATAGCAACCTCCTCACTGCTCTGCTTCCCTTTTGTCAAAACTGAAAAACTGCAGCAAGTAATTCTGTTCAGAAAAAATAAGACTGATCCTGTCTCTGTTGTGCTCAGACTTCCCAGTGGCTTCCTATCAGACTCAGAACAAAGCCAGAGTTTTCACAAGGCACAGTGAAGTCCTGTGGGACTGTTTCCCCATGTGCCTCTCCTACTTACCTCCTGTTATTCTAGGAACTCACTGGCTCTGGCAGCCTGAGTTCCATACTGTTCTCCCACTAACCCAGGCATTCCAGTGCCTCTATTTATTTGCTATTCCCTCTGCTTGGAATCCCCTTCCCAGGTGTTTGCACAGCTCACTCTCATGTCTTTTTGGCTGCACCACACGACACGTGGGATCTTAGTTCATGGACCAGGGATTGAACCTGTGCTCCCTGCACTAGATGTACTGAAAGCCCAGAGTCTTAACCACTGCAGCTGGTGCACTGATTTTTTTTTTAATTGGGGTATATTTGCTTCACAATATTGTGTTAGTTTCTTTGTACAAGGAAGTGAATCAACTATACATACACATAAACTTCTCTCTTGGACCTCCCTCCCGCCCTTCCCATCCCACCCATCTAAGTCACCAAAGAGCACTGAGCTATACATCAGCTTTTCCACTAGCTATCTATCTTACTCATGGTAGTATATATATATGTTAATTTCAATCTCCCAATTTATCCCCCCCCGATTCTCCCCCAAACCATCGACATGCCCACTTTCTACATCTGTGTTTCTATTCTTGCCCTGCAAATATGTTCATCTGTATCATCTTTCTAGATTTTACATATATGCATTAATATATGATATTTGTTTTTCTCGATGAAATTGGGTCACTTGTAGAGATGTGGATGAACCTAGAGATTGTCATACAGAGTGAGGTTCTAGACATTTCTAAATAAAATCTTTTCAGCCCATGTCCCATCACTGTGCTACAATCCAAATTTGGTCATAGATAGTCTTAAATTCTCTGGTACTTCCTGGTGGCAGAGAGAAGGGAGACATGCTGTGGAATTCATCAAGCTCTGAAAGATCTTAGCAATGCCCTGCCCTTCTTGGGCATCCTCTAGTGGTCAGTGCATGGGGGGAGTGGTATCAGTTCCACTGAGAACCATCATTAAATGACTTTCTAATATCAAAATATGAATGTTATTAATGCCAGAAATAATTTGTGTAGTTAGCCGTATTCTTAGATAATTACCAAGATGAAATTACAGACTTTTCCATCTGTAAAACAGAGGAAAGTACTGAGGTTTTTGGTCACCTGTGCACATAAACACCCATGTTGGTGATGTGACCCTGGGTGGCATCTTATCTTCTTTTGGCTTTCATATCAAAGCAAAGTCATAAAGAAGAAAAAGAGATCAAACCAGTCTGCTTACTGATGTCTGTGGGTTATTATCTCCTAAGCATGCCTACAATAAATCTCTTTCCTCTGGCCTGAATACTAAATACTTGAATTCTCAGTTTGCTTTTCCTTTATTTATTGTTTCTTATACATTGTCCCACCAGAGATCAAAGCAGTCTCCATGTTTCCAGAATATGGAAACATGAATCCTTGGGGGAACATACATTTCTTCCTCATTATAGCTATTTTATAAAATAAATTGGAAATTTAGTCTTTGTATCGCCAGCCTTGGCACCTTCTATATTCATTGAGCAAGCTGGAGGAAATGACCAAAATTTGAGCTGTGATTTTGTGAAGATGAGTTACCTGTGCAGATTCTTTTAAAGTTGGGGTTTTCCAGAATGTGTCCTGGTAGGCGGCACTGGAACCGGTGTTGCCAGAACTCAGGGAACCAGGGATTCCTTGTATTAGTGTCCAGCCTCAGTTTCAGGAAATAATCATCAAATGACCTGACCTCTGGAGACTGCAGCTTTATCGTGATTCCCCCGTTGGCTTCCACCTCATAACCTTCAATGACTTCATCTCTGTCTGCCCATCCATCACTAAAAAAATGTGGGGATTGGGGTGGGGAGAGAGAAAGACAAAAGTCTCACAAATAGAGCTCTGAGTTATGCATGAAAGAAGCAGTTCAGCAAGATTGAAAGTTTTTTTAAGCCAATATTGTTATCCATCGATCACTTTTTTTGTAGAGAGTGGAAAATTGTAGAATCATCACATCTTGCTTGTTTTTCACAACAGTGAAAGTGATGATGAAGATGATGACAGTAACAATCACAAGAACTAACCATTGACCGTGTATTAGACATCATATTCTGTGCTACTCACTTTTACTGAGTCAGATGTTCAACAAATAGCTGAAGTCCTGGTGAATCCCAGATATGGGTCCAGGCAGTCTGACTCCCAAGCCCATTGCTGTTTACAACTAGACCACAAAGCCCTTTGGGTGCTCTTCAAACCAGAAGAAAATAAAACCCAGGTACTTAGGTCTTCTCGAAAAGAGCTAAGGTTTCAAGGTTGTGATCAAGACTATTATATGAATTACATTATATGTGGTAGAAAATTAATTTAGCTCAGAAGCATGACAACCACAGATTTTGCTCCTGGATATTGTTAAAATTTGCTTCTCTTAGAAGTGACCAAATTTTTTCCCCCCTAAGTGAAGTCACTTAGTGAAGTCACTCAGTCATGTCTGACTCTTTGTGACCCCGTGGACTGTAGCCTACCAAGCTCCTCTGTCCATGGGATTCTCCAGGCAAGAATACTGGAGTGGGTTGCCATTTCCTTCTCCAGGGGATCTTCCTGACCCAGGGATCGAACCCGGGTTTCCCACATTGGAGGCAGACGCTTTAATCTCTGAGCTACCAGGGAATTTCAAATTAGCAGTGTTAAGAGAAAACAATCGAGTTCCACAAAATAAAAATAATCTTCCTACTTACTAAATGAGAGTTCACTGACACTTCATCCATATGTTCAAATCTTTAAAGTTTGTTCACTTTCTAGAACATTCACATCTCCCATGATTGATGTTCCTGCAGTTTAACTCAAATGTACATTTGAGCCAGATCAAACCTCATGTGAGTGGCTGTGATCCCTTCCCAAGAACAGGTAAAAAAAAAAAATGCATTAGATAGACTTAAACAGGCAAAGAACAGCTTATAAAAGACTATCTCAATAGACCAAAAATACTGAACTCAATTCTACTGAAACACAACCTGGAAGGGTTTTTAAGGGTAGTATGAGAACATTTCATGCAAAGATGGGCTCGATAAAGGACAGAAATTGTATGGACCTAACAAAAGCAGAAGATACTAAGAAGAGGTGGCAAGAATACACAGAAGAACTGTACAAAAAATATCTTCATGATCAAGATAATCATGATGGTGATCACTCACCTAGAGCCAGACATCCTGGAATGTGAAGTCAAGTGGCCCTTAGACAGCATCACTATGAACAAAGCTGGTGGAGGTGATGGAATTCCAGTTGAGCTATCAAATCCTGAAAGATGATGCTGTGAAAGTGCTGCACTCAATATGCCAGCACATTTGGAAAGCTCAGCAGTGGTCACAGGACTGGAAAAGGTCAGTTTTCATTCTAATCCCAAAGAAAGGCAATGCCAAAGAATGCTCAAACTACCGCACAATTGCACTTATTTCACATGCTGGTAAAGTAATGCTCAAAATTCTTCAAGCCAAGCTCCAGCAATGCGTGAACTATGAACTTCCAGATGCTCGAGCTGGTTTTAGAAAAGGCAGAGGAACCAGAGATCAAATTGCCAACATCCGCTGGATCATCAAAAAACCAAGAGAGTTCCAGAAAAACATCTATATCTGCTTTATTGACTATACCAAAGCCTTTTACTGTGTGGATCACAATCAACTATGGAAAATTCTGAAAGAGATGGGAATACCAGACCACCTGACCTGCCTCTTGAGAAACCTATATGCAGATAAGGAAGCAACAGTTAGAAATGGACATGGAACAACAGACTGGTGCCAAATAGGAAAAGGAGTACGTCAAGGCTGTATACTGTCACCTTGCTTATTTAACTTATATGCAGAGTACATCATGAGAAACACTGGGCTGGAAGAAGCACAAGCTGGATTCAAGATTGCTGGGAAAAATATCAATAACCTCAGATATGCAGATGACACCATGCTTGTGGCAGAAAGTGAAGAGGAACTAAAAAGCCTCCTGATGAAAGTGAAAGTGGAGAGTGAAAAAGTTGGCTTAAAGCTCAACATTCAGAAAACGAAGATTATAGCATCTGGTCCCATCACTTCATGGTAAATAGATGGGGAAACAGTGGAAACAGTGTCAGACTTTATTTTTTATTTCCAAAATCACTGCAGATGGTGACTGCAGCCATGAAATTAAAAGACACTTACTCCTTGGAAGGAAAGTTATGACCAACCTAGATAGCATATTGAAAAGCAGAGACATTACTTTGCCAACAAAGGTCCGTCAAGTCAAGGCTATGGTTTTTCCAGTGGTCATGTATGGATGTGAGAGTTGGACTGTGAAGAAAGCTGAGTGCCAGAGAATTGTTGCTTTTGAACTGTGGTGTTGGAGAAGACTCTTGAGAGTCCCTTGGACTGCAAGGAGATCCAACCAGTCCATTCTAAAGGAGTTCGGTCCTGGGTGTTCTTTGGAAGGAATGATGCTAAAGGTGAAACTCCAGTACTTTGGCCACCTCATGCGAAGAGCTGACTCATTGGAAAAGACCCTGATGCTGTGAGAGATTGGGGGCAGGAGGAAAAGGGACGACAGAGGATGAGATGGCTAGATGGCATCACCCACTCAATGGACATGAGTCTGAGTGAACTCCAGGAGTTCGTGATGGACAGGGAGGCCTAGCGTGCTGCGATTCATGGAGTCACAAAGAGTCAGACATGATTGAGTGACTGAACAGATGAGACTTCCCTGGTGGCTCAGTGGTCAAGAATCTGCTTTCAATATAGGAGACACAACAGACATGGGTTCTAACCCTGGGTTGGGATTATCCCCTGGAGAAGGAAATGGCAACCCACTCCAGTATTCTTGCCTGGAAAATTCCATGAACAGACGAGCCTGATTGGCTACAGTCCATAGGGTCGCAAAGAGTTAATCATGACTGAGGACACACACACACACACACACACACACACACGAGCTAGAGAAGAAGTGTTGGAGGACTCAGAGTGGAGCTTGGCTAATGTGATTAAACCATTTGCATTTGATAACTGTCACTTACCTAAATTAGGTTCCCATGTTTCCACGGAAACTGAGATAGGGGTCTGCTATCACTCTTAATAGCACTCTTAATAACTGGAAAAGGTCAGTTTTCATTTCAATCCCAAAGAAGGGCAATGCCAAAGAATGTTCAAACTATTGTACAATTGCACTCATTTCACATGCTAGCAAGGTAATGTTCAAAATCCTTCAATTTAGCCTTCAACAGTATGTGAACTGAAAACTTCCAGATAGACAAGCTGGATTTGAAAACTTCCAGATAGACAAGCTGGATTTGGAAAAGGCAGAGGGACCAGAGGTCAAATTGCCAACATCCGTTGGATCATTGAGAAAGGAAGAGAATTTCAGAAAAACATCTACTTCTGCTTCATTGATTATGCTAAAGACTTTGACTATGTGGATCACAATGAACTGTGGAAAATTCTCAGAGATGGGAATACCAGACTACCTGACCTGTCTCCTGTATGCAGGTCAAGAAGCAACAGTTAGAACTGGACATAGAACAATAGTCTGCTTCCATATTGGGAAAGGAGTTCATCAAGGCTGTATATAATCACCCTGCTTAACTTCTATACAGAGTACAGCATGCAAAATGCCAGTCTGGATGAAGTACAAGCTGGAATCAAGATTGCCGGGAGAAATACTAATAACCTCAGATATGCAGATGACACCGCCCTTCTGGCAGAAAGTGAAAAAGAACTAAAGAGCCTCTTGATGAAAGTGAAAGAGGAGAGTGAAAAAGTTGGGTTAAAAATCAACATTCAAAAAATGAAGATCATGGCATCTGGTCCCATCATTTCATGGCAAATAGATGGGGAAACTGGAAACAGTGACAGATATTATTTTCTTGGGCTCAAAAATCACTGTGGATGGTGACTGCAGCCATGAAATTAAAGGATGCTTGCTCCTTGGAAGCAAAGCTATGAAAAACCTGACAGTGTATTGAAAAGCAGAGACATTATTTTGCCAACAAAGTTTCATCTAGTCAAAGCTATGGTTTTTCCAATAGTCATGTATGGATGTCAGAGCTGGACTATAAAGAAAGCTGAATGCCCAAGAATTGATGCTTTCTAACTGTGGTGTTGGAGAAGACTCTTGAGAGTCCCTGGACTGCAAACCAGTCAATCCTAAAGGCTATCAACCCTGAGTATTCATTGGAAGGACTGATGCTGAAGCTGAAGCTCCAATACTTTGGCCACCTGATGCAAAGAGCTGACTCACCAGAAAAGACCCTGATGCTGGGAAAGATCAAAGGCAAAAGGAGAAGGGGATGACAGAGGATGAGATAGTTGGATGGTATCATGAGTTGAGAAAACTCAGGGAGAAGGTGAAGGACAGGGAAGCCTGGTGTGCTGCAGTTCATTGGATTGTAAAGAGTCGGACACAACTGTGCAACTGAACAATGGCAACAACATCACCCTTAATCATCACATTTCAAAGGGATGGATCCTAGGTCACTGAGAAAAAATTTCTCTGTTGTAAAACTAGCCAGAGGTTGGGAGAAATTTTGCATTTCAAAGGGACAGAGAAAGAATTGACACTGGCATGATTTTGAAAGTAAAAGCTCTGAGAAAAGGGAACTTAAGGGTCTCAAAGTCAGGAATAAATGTGTCTAAAGTCTAGTCAAGCTTTGAAGAACATTAAGAGTGTCTTGGTCAAGGAGTGGGTATATTCCTCTACCCATTGAGTGGTGCCCTGCAGTTTCTGGAACACAAACATTTAGTCTCTGCCAGAGAAAGTTTTGGTGTCAAACACGTATGACAGACTGTAGCTCATTCCTCTCCTTATTACCTGAGGCATCCTCCACTTAGCTGAACTAACTGGTATAATTTCATTCCAGAATCTTACCAGTGAACCACATAGGAGCTGCATTTTCAACAGATCAAGGGTTGTAGAAGGTATAGTTGATTTAACATGATTCAGAACTAAAGGAATTTTGAAGTAAGGTATAGTCTAGTGAGTGATCACACTATAGTGATTATCTTGGTCTTGAAGATCTTTTTTGTACAGTTCTTCTGTGTATTCTTGCCACCTCTTCTTAATATCTTCTGCTTCTGTTAGGTCCATGCAATTTCTGTCCTTTATCGAGCCCATCTTTGCATGAAATGTTCCCTTGGTATCTCTAATTTTCTTGAAGAGATCTCTAGTCTTTCCCATTCTGTTGTTTTCCTTTATTTCTTTGCATTGATCGCTGAGGAAGGCTTTCTTATCTCTTCTTGCTATTCTTTGGAACTCTGCATTCAGATGCTTATATCTTTCCTTTTCTCCTTTGCTTTTTGCTTCTCTTCTTTTCACAGCTATTTGTTTGTGGAAAATTCTGAAAGAGATGGGAATACCAGACCACCTGAACTGATTCTTGAGAAACCTATATGCAGGTCAGGAAGCAACAGTTCGAACTGGACATGGAACAACAGACTGGTTCCAAGTAGGAAAAGGAGTAAGTCAAGGCTTTATACTGTCAACCTGCTTATTTAACTTCTATGCAGAGTACATCATGAGAAACACTGGGCTGGAAGAAGCACAAGCTGGATTCAGGATTGCTGGGAGAAATATCAAATAACCTCAGATATGCAGATGACACCATGCTTGTGGCAGAAAGTGAAGAGGAACCAAAAAGCCTCCTGATGAAAGTGAAAGTGGAGAGTAAAAAAGTTGGCTTAAAGCTCAGCATTCAGAAAATGAAGATCATAGGATCTGGTCCCATCACTTCATGGGAACTAGATGGGGAAACAGTGGAAACAGTGTCAGACTTTATTTTTTGGGGCTCCAGAATCACTGCAGATGCTGACTGCAGCCATGAAATTAAAGGACGCTTACTTCTTGGAAGAAAAGTTATGACCAACCTAGATAGCATATCGTAAAGCAGAGACATTACTTTGCCAACAAAGGTCCGTCTAGTCAAGGCTATGGTTTTTCCAGTGGTCATGTATGGATGTGAGAGTTGGACTGTGAAGAAAGCTGAGCGCCAAAGAATTGTTGCTTTTGAACTGTGGTGTTGGAGAAGACTCTTGAGAGTCCCTTGGACTGCAAGGAGATCCAACCAGTCCATTCTGAAGGAGATCAACCCTGGGATTTCATTGGAAAGAATGATGCTAAAGCTGAGTCTCCAGTACTTTGTCCACCTCATGCAAAGAGTTGACTCATTGGAGAAGACTCTGATGCTGGGAGGGATTGGGGGCAGGAGGAGAAGGGGATGACAGAGGATGAGACGGCTGGAGTGCATCACCGACTCAATGGACATGAGTCTGAGTGATGGACAGGGAGGCCTGGCATGCTGCAGTTCATGGGGTCGCAAAGAGTTGGACATGACTGAGTGACTGAACTGAACTGCACTTATAGTCTAGTTAGACCAGAGAATGTCTATATGCATCTCATAAATCCACTAAAATACACACTGCAGTATTTTGCATGGATCTTTCTCTTTCTCCTCTTTCTCCCTTCTTCCCTTCTTCCCTCCTTTCTTTCCTTCCACATTTGCTTAGCGCCTTCTATGTACCAGGTGCTCTGCTCTGCTCAGGATTCAGTTGAGAATGAGAAATGCTATTCTCTTCCTCCCTAGTGTTACAGAATTGGGAAAAACAGACATTAAGCAAGACTTGCAAATACTATGGAGGTAAAGAAGGAGAGTGAGTGAAGTGAAGTTGCTCAGTCATGTCTGACTCTTTGCGACTCCATGGACTGAAGCCTACAAGTCTCCTCTGTCCATGGAATTTTCCAGGCAAGAGTACTGGAGTGGGTTGCCATCTCCTTCTCCAGGGGATCTTCCTGACCCAGGAATTGAATCCAAATCTCCCGCATTGCAGGCAGACGCTTTACCATCTGAGCCACCAGGGAAGTCCCTGGTGAAGTGACTAGTAATTGGAGAAGGAAGGGCTTCAGGGCCCAATTAGTCTGGTGTGTATGTGAGTGTGGGTGAAGTGATAATTAGGGATGGCTTTCCTGAGCAAGTGATGTTTGAGCTGAGACCTAAAGGATGAGTAGGCATTAGTCAGGTCCAGATGGGAAGACAGTTCAGTAAAGAAAGTTCCTGAAAGGTTATCCAGCATACAGGAAAGACCAAGACTCATTCAAAGAATTTAGGGTCCATTCATTGGAGCATAGAGAAACATTAGCAAGAGATGAGGATGTGGGCAAAATTCCATCCTAGGAATTGTTAGCCTGAGGACTACAGGAGGTCCTCAATGTATTGTAAAACTATTATTTAATGAGGTCATTTAGCTCTGCCCCTGGTGGTAAATGACCTGAATATTTTGGGGAACAAATCCTCAGAAAATGATTGCCAATCAAATAGACTAAAAGAGAAAAAAAGGCCCACTCTTTTATCTTTCCATATCCTCTAGTTAGAAAGGTTTGAACTAGTTTAATTATTTAGATTTATTCACATTTATATCATAACTACACCTATAGCAGTTTAAAGGTGAGAGCTATTGCTCATGTCATACTGTAAAGGAGGGTAAAGGTAAAACCAGTTTAGGCTTTCAAGAAATCCTGCCTATGAGTCTGTATTTAAAATCAAGATGACTTATTACTTGAAGGAAATAATTACTTTTTTTGATGTTAAGCTTAGGGACGAAGTCTGTTTCTCCTAAGTTTTAAATATTATGTGAAACTTTTATGTGTGCTTATAGTCCAAACAGGAGAAGGCAATGGCAACCCACTCCAGTACTCTTGCCTGGAAAATCCCATGGACAGAGGAGCCTGGTAGGCTGCAGTCCATGGGGTTGCTAGGAGTTGGACACGACTGAGTGACTTCGCTTTCACTTTTCACTTTCATGCATTGGAGAAGGAAATGGCAGCCCACTCCAGTGTTCTTGCTTGGAGAATCCCAGGGACGGGGAAGCCTGGTGGGCTGCCGTCTATGGAGTCGCACAGAGTCGAACATGACTGAAGCGACTTAGCAGCAGCAGCAGCAGCCTAGTCCAAACAAGAAACCCACAATTTTTGAAAGAATGAAATGAAATGAGCTTCCTCTAATGTTTACTTGCATTCTTTAAAAAAAAAATCCTTACGTTTGTAAAAGCAAGTAGCATGTGTTGGTGATGGAAGCAGAGAAAGTGTAACCTCCTGACCGTTTATACGTCAATACAGAGAAGGACTTCATAAGAGGAAACCTTTGTATATGAATATAGAAAACCTGAAGTTGGGGAAACTTCAAGAGGTTTAGTGGGGAAATCCCTCCATCCCCTTTGCCGTTGAACAAAGCCCTTTCCCGCTCCCTGTACGTGACCCCCTTCTAGAAATTAGAATTGGCATTAGATCCAAGAGGTCATAAAATCAAGGACAACCAAAACATGATAGAGAAAATATTCAAACTAAGATTAGTTGGTGAATTTCCTTTGAGGTGTTACTTGCTAAAGTTTTGTAGGAGGTCTTAAATCTATCACAGGTGAGATGTAAGGGAATACTAACAAATAAAAAGTTACAGCAGAGCATCCTTAAAGCAACTCCTTGTTTGTACATATTTTAAACATTTCTTCTGTATACCACTTGTTAAATACATTTACAGAGACTGTTGAAAATTTTTCATTGTTTAGGTGTAGTATCGGGATTTTTGATGGGGATATTGTTTTGGTGAATTCTCTGTGAAGCACACTTGAAAGCAGCGAGCCAGCAGCTCTCCTGATGCCTATTATCGATTTTTCTTTCCTTATTGATGCTGGTAGGGTGGTGGTGATGGTGGTGGTGGTGGTGATGCTGTAGACAGTGCTTGGCCACAGATGTCCTGTGGGCATCTGCTCAACCTCAGGTGTCTGGAGTGAATCCTGCCGTGCTGGGTGCTGATCACCCTCAGGCAGTGCTGAACTCTTAAGAGGCACAGTCACAGCCTCTAGTAGCTTCTGCTGCTCCGCTTCCCAGTTTTGACTTCATTTTCTATCTGGGGTCTGGAAATGGAACTGTGAATGTACAGGGTGAATGTTTAATGGGAAGCTATCTGTCTTAATTATTCCTCACAAGTATATGAGACTCCTTATTTCCCACCTCCCTCAACATTTTTAAACAGCAATCTGTTTTCACAAGGTTGTTCTTCTCTTCTCACAAAAGCATTGTTCTAGTCCTGCAAAATTCCACAGTCCAAACTTATAATAAGATTCCTTCTACTCGATACATTCTGATATTAATAAGAGAATATTATTTTTGATTCTACCTATTCCAACTTGAAAGGAGCTGTAGAATTGTTACTTTTGCATTATATCAGTTAAAATAATTTAATAAGCAAACTGATGCAATAGAATTCATTTTAAAATCCACACAAAAACATTTTAGAAACTCTTATTTACATTCAATTAAAATAATTACAGTCGAGAGTAAAGCAACTTGATTTGTGTAATGAATTCAAGTGATTGTGTGTAACCAATAATAAAACTATAATTCTTTAAAAGTAATCCAAAGATTATCATATAACCAGGGAAAGAAGAAAAGCATAATAAAAATAATATTTTCAAAAACACATGTGGACAAGCACAGCATTCCATAAATTACAATACTTAACTATATTTACAAAGGTTGAAGAAATGTAGGGTAATGTAATTTAAATCAAGTGATGTCAAATAGGAGAAACATTTTGGAGGTAATGATGGCATTTTCAATAATAACTGAGACTGGTTTTATTCATTCAACATTCATTCACTGGGAGTCTTGCATGAGTTCTGCATTTTGCTGACTGCTGCAGATAAAATTGCTCAAAAGTAGAGGCAAAGCCCCTGCCATCAAGGTAATTATAGGGGTGGGTAGTCTGGCCACTAAATACACAATAGCCATAGATTGCAATCACTGAAAGAAAAAGAAGATAGGCTGCAGAAGCACAGAGAAGGAGCAAAGGGGTCTTGCCAAGGGAGATTTAACCCAAGGGGAAATAACATCTAGGATGAGACCTAAAGGAAAAGATGAAGTTGCGCAGGTAAAAGGGGAGACTGGAAGAGGGACCAGCTAAAGAGGCAACAAAACTGTCAAACAACAGTGAGGCTTTCAGTTTAGAGCGTACAAGGTAAGGAAGGATAGAACAAGCAAGGATGAGATCTAGAAGAACCCTAACATCTTTGTTAAGGGTTTTGGGTTTCATTTAGGATGATGAGAAGCATCATCCTTCAAGCCACCGCTTCCCTGGTGGCTCAGACGGTAAAGCGTCTGCCTGCAGTGTGGGAGACCCAGGTTCGATTCCTGGGTCGGGAAGATCCCCTGGAGAAGGAAATGGCAATCCACTCCAGCACTCTTGCCTGGAAAATCCCACGGATGAATGAGCCTGGTAGGCTACAGTCCATGGGGTCATAAAGAGTCGGACATGACTGAGCGACTTCACCTTCACTTAGGATGATGAGAAATAACTCAGATTTTCAGCAGGAATGTGGCATGATTAGATTTGCTTTAGAAAGGTTGTTCTAGAAAGTACTAGAGTTGAAGTACCAACACAAGTTGGTACTTGTGAAGATTCTTTGGTTCTAGAATTCCCAGAAAAAAAAAAAACTGTAGAAACAAACATAGACATGTACACACACGTGCACACACAGCCTAATTACATCGCATTAAAAAGCAGAGACATTACTTTGCCGACAAAGGTCCATCTAGTCAAGGCTATGGTTTTTCCAGTGGTCATGTATGGATGTGAGAGCTGAGTGCCAAAGAATTGATGCTTTTGAACTGTGGTGTTGGAGAAGACTCTTGAGAGTCCCTTGGATGGCAAGGCAATCCAACCAGGGATCCTAAAGGAAACCAGTCCTGAATATTCATTGGAAGGACTGATGCTGAAGCTGAAACTCAAATAATTTGGCCACCTAATATGAAGAACTGACTCATCTGAAAATACCCTGATGCTGGGAAAGATTGAAGCCAGGAGGAGAAGGGGATGACAGAGGATGAGATGGTTGGATGGCATCACTGACTCAATGGACATGAATTTGAGTAAGCTCTGGGATTTTGTGATGGACAGGGAAGCCTGGCATGCTACAGTCCACAGGGTTGCAAAGAGTCAGACACGACTGAGTGACTGAACTGAACTGATGAAGGCTTAGTTGACAGTGCTGATGAATCAAGAACTGGGGTAGGGGTCACAATTAGTTTATATTTAATTTTAAAATTAGTTATTGCCATGATTAAAGAACTGAGAAAAATGTAGGTATCTTTGTTTAATTATCTAGGACAGGCATTTAGAGATCACTCAGCCTGCTGAAAAGCAAAAGAGAATGAGGGGATAGTGTCACTTTTTACTGTTCTGTCCAGATGGAATTAGAATTCAAACAGAAGTCTTATTTCTAAAGTTATGATGTTTCAGTAGAAAAAGAAGGTAGGGGAGAAAACTGGAAGATATCGAAAGACAAAAGAGGAAGAATGAAAGGAATTAATTCTCAAGCAGCTGAAGCTGATCAAGGTCAGATCAGGTATCCTTATTTTCTCATCTACCCTTCACTCCAAGACCCTAACCCACCTCTGTCATCCTGAGCCTGGAATTATCCGCCACCTGGAGGCATGTGATTATCTTCGTCTCCTAGCAAAAATGTAGGGCAAAGATGTCTACTGATAAACATTGCACACAGCCTTGCAAATGTGGAGGCAACTTCTCAAACCTTCTGAAGGCCATTTCTCATGTATTAATGACAGTTTCAAGCCAGTGTGAAAGAAAGGTGGGCCTGTGGGGAACTACTGTGGACAAATAGGTCTTTTTTTCTTCCTTAAAATTCTAGTACCGAAGTAGCACCACAGATTGTCTCATTCAACTAATATGAAGACATAATGTGAGAATAGGGACTGGTTAGTTAAACTTTCTAAGCCTCTGTTACTCCACCTATAAAATGGGGATGAAAATGATGTCACCCCCATTAAGAGCTGTGTGAGAATTAAACTAGATAATCCATATAAAATACTTATCACAATATATAGGTCATGATGAGGTCTTACTAGATATAGCAGTTCTTTATCATCAGTCTCATGATGTAACCAATGTACTGAACAGTATCAAGGTGTGGGAAAGACTTTCCTACAAAAGTGCTGCTCACAGTGTGATCCAAATATTGGTGCCAGTTCATGAGCTATTTGTTACCAATTGATGAGGAGATACTCAGGAAGCATTTAGAAAAACCTATAGCAGTTCGACATTGTTGCAAGATCTAAGAACCTGATGGGTAGACTCATATCTTTGAATAAGGTTTAACCACTTCCTTTGCCAGTTCATATGGTGAATTGCCTGTGACTCAAGCCTATGAACAGCCATATGCAGTTACAATGTGTGGCCTTTTGAAGTTACTTTGCCAAATGTAACCCCAAATTATATAAAATCTGAGAATAAATAGACACTTATTTTTATCAGTTTGTTTTCACAATCACATTAAATTTTAATTGACTGTTTTATGACTTATCATATAAGATTACTTTCTATTTCAGAGAAATAAAATTTTCATTATTTACTTTAATTCCAGTTGTATGTGGTCTCACAAGCTTTACCAGAATTTTTTCTTACACGAAAAGACACAATTTGCAGAGTGTGGCAATTGTATTTGAATGCGGACAATGTAGACAATTTAGATTTCATAGAAACAAGGCAAAAAGAGTTCCAATGAAATTTACCTGAAAATATGTTGGCTTATATGTTGAATTCATCCCTAATTGATGATGAAATGCTGAAACCATAATGTATTATTTGGGAGGCTATTTTAGCTAACAAATTAGTGAAATCATCAAAATAGTTGTTTGTAGTACTCACTCCCCCACGCCCCACCCCCAACCCCCCAGCACCCTTTTCTAGTTTTGCTTTCCCTTGTTTCAGATTTCCACCGTCAAACATGGTCTGAAAATATTAAATGAAAAATTCAAAAAATAAACAATTTATAGGTTTTAAATTGCATGCTGTTCTGAGTATCATGGCTTCTCGGGCTAGTGCTAAAGAATCCTCCTGCCAAGTGTAGGAGATGAAAGAGATGCAGTTTTGATCCCTGGGTCCAGACGATCCTCTGGAGGAGGAAATGGCAGCCTACTCCAGTATTCTTGCCTGGGAAATCCCATGGACAGAGGAGCCTGGTGGGCTACAGTCCATGGGGTCGCAAACAGACATGGCTGAACACCTGAGCAGAATGATGAACTCTCTGCAGGTCCTGCTCCATTGAGCCCAAGGTGTGAATTACCCTTTTTCCAGGATGTCCTACCTGTTAGTCACTTAGTAGCCATCTTGTCTCAGTTACCAGATTGACTACTGAGATATTACTTGTGTTCAAGTGACCCTTATTTTACTTATTAATAATAATGGCCTCAAAGTCCAAGAGCGGTGATATTGGCAATTGAGATATACCAAAGAGAAGGCATAAAATGCTTCCTTTAAGTGAAAAGGTGAAAGTTCTCAACTTAATAAGGAAATTAAAAAATTGTGTGGTGAAGTTAGTAAAATCTAAAGTAAGAACATATCTTCTTTCCATGAAATTGTGAAGAAGGAAAAAGAAACTTGTGCTAGTTTAGTTAATGTACCTCAAATTCAAAATCTGATAAAAGCATATGTTCAATATTCCATGTATAAATATTATGTTTCATGGGTTTTATATGAAATGGCATTTGCAATTGCCAAAAATTGTCTATGTATATAGTTGATAAGACATTAGTGAATGACTGCATTTGCTTAGAAATGTTCAATGACTCTGGTAAAGAAGGTAATTCAGGGTCTACTTTCTGATACCATCATAGCTGGATGATTTCCCAAACTGCCTAATGATGTGAAAGACTAACTCCCTGAATAAATAAAACTGGCAAAGCATTCTTTCACTGTAAGTTGATGAATGTGCAAATACTGTTTTTTTGTGGCAGTTCTTTTAGTATATGTGTGGTTTGAAAATGATACAAATTAGAAGAAAGAAATCGCTTGTTCTGATTTAAATTCTCTTTCAGCTTTATGGCTGAGAAGTACAAGTAGCTGTAAATTTTATAAAATATGAAAAATTGTTTTATCCACAAATGTGGTTGACAGTTTATGCTTTATATAAAGGTATGTTCTGATGCTGTAACTGTCAGCATCAGGAAAATATTTGGAAGTACTTACCTAAGTTATGTCCCTTGTGAGAGAATGCAAATCAGTGCAATGCTTCCCTCATTGAGAAAGTCTTGATTTTAAAAAAAAAAAGTCAGCTGAAGTAAACAACGCTTGTGACATAGCATAAATTTTGAGTTATGTAAGAACCTATATTGGCTTCTCAGAACTGACTGTTAGCATTTGTCTTCTGAAAACTGTCTTCATAGACTAAAATCATCAACAATGGTGATACATACTTCAAGTAAACCAGTAACTACTACAAACTGGAGATTTTTTTAATTTTTTCCCCACACAGCCAGTTATGATAACATGGAATCTGACCAGAAACAGCTATTTTTGGTACTAAAGAAAAAAATTGTGTCAGGAGTGTCTAAACTGCAAAATAAGCACTTTGTTTCTTCAGGATAAAAAATAAGGTTTGTTCTGACATTTAAACATATTAATAGGAAAGTCTGACTTGCTGTATTGACTGATACTTTGGATATACTTAATAACCTTTATATTTCTGTGAAAAGCAATAATTCAATTATTTCTCCAAAGGAAAGCAAAGATTAAGGAGCAAAATTAAAAGTTAGAAACTGTAAAGAACAGGTGTGTTTGTAGATTGCTATGTTAGCCGCTCAGCCGTATCTGACTCTTTGCAACCCCATGGACTATAGCCCGCCAGGCTCCTCTGTCCGTGGAATTCTCCAGGCAAGAATACTGTAGTGGGTTTCCATTCCCTTCTCCAGGGAATTTTTCTGATACATTTTTCTGATTTTTCTGATACCTAGGAATCGAACTTGGGTCTTCTGCATTGTATCACGCTCTTAACTTTAAAATAATGATCAGTGAGTAAAAAAATGATTGATATTATCATCTGCAAAGTGTTGTCAGCAAACACTATGAATTTGATTGCTTTATTCTCCTTGGACTACCTAACAAAATACCATAGCTGGAGACTGGTGGCTTAAACAACAGAAATTAATTTTCTCACAATTCTGGAAGACAGAAGTCCAAGATCAAGGTTCCAGTGGATTCCGTTTTGCTGAGCGCCCTCTTCCTGGCTTGCTGACTATGTAATCACATGGACTTTTCTTGGCATAAACAGAGACACAGTGAGAGGGAACAAGTTTTCCGGTGCTTTTTCTAACAAGGACACTAATCCTATTGGATCAGGGCTCCACTCTTATGACCTTATTTAACCTTACTTAAATCGCTAAAGGCCCTATCTCCAAATATAGTCACATCAGAGGTTAGGGCTCCAAGAGATGAATTTGCAGATATTCAATTCAGTCCATAGCAGATGGAATAATACTAAAGTTATCATTCATTTAAAAATCTTCATGTAAAAAATTAATGTATCCAGAATTCACATATTTCAACAAAAGATAATTTAAATTGAACCAAAAAATTATGGAGTAAATTATTGGAACTGGCTACTGATAAAGGATTAAGAATGACCTTTGAAAATACATCATCACTCACTTTACTCAATTCCAAAATTTAAAATAAATATTCAAAACTTTCTGAAATTGCTATAAAATTTCTTATTCTATTTTAATCAATAGACTTTTGTGAGGCTGGTTATTCTACAAGGAATTTTATTAAAACAAAATAAAGAACATTGGGGTACACGTTTCTCTTTCAATTTTGGTTTCCTTGGTGTGTATGCCCAGCAGTGGGATTGCTGGATCATAAGACAGTTCTATTTGCAATTTTTAAAGTAATCTCCACACTGAGAGATGATATGGGGTGGGAGGTGGGAGGGGGGTTCAGGATTGGGAACTCATGTACACCCGTAGCTGATTCATGTCAATGTATGGCAAAACCAATACAGTATTGTAAAGCAAAATAAAGTAAAAATAAATAAAAAATAGAGAAGCAGTTTATACATGCATAATCATATGGAAGCATCTTTGTTTATCCAACTGAGATTAGGTAATTTAATAAACTCATTTACCATTAAAATTTTTTAAATATTGATATGCATGGGTTTTGTTCAAAGTGTGCACATAAGAGTTTAACATATGGAGTCTCTACTTTGCTTACAACTTCTTGTTTATTTATAATTATGGAATATTAAAAGTTACAAGTATAATAGTAATTTTCTCTACTAGTCATCTAGGCACACACTTTCAATGAATAATAAATTTTTCTGTAATTCTTTATTTTCTAATTTATTTTATTATATTTACTGACATGATATTTTATGCCTGTTGAATTTAATCTAATATGCCTGGCTTGTATGCGCATGTCTTTATGCTGTGTTGGAGATCAGTCGTGGGTGTTCTTTGGAAGGAATGATGCTAAAGCTGAAACTCCAGTACTTTGGCCACCTCATGCGAAGAGTTGACTCATTGGAAAAGACTCTGATGCTGGGAGGGATTGGAGGCAGGAGGAGAAGGGGACAACAGAGGATGAGATGGCTGGATGGCATCACGGACTCGATGGACGTGAGTCTGAGTGAACTCCGGGAATTGGTGATGGACAGGGAGGCCTGGCGTGCTGCGATTCATGGGGTGGCAAAGAGTCGGACACGACTGAGCGACTGAACTGAACTGAACTGATGCTGTATTTAATTTCTTAGCAATTTATCTTTTTTGTATTTTATCAAAGTACAATCCATACTAGATTGGGGCTTAAAAAAAAAGGAAGAGAGTTTGAGAAGAACTGTTCTAGAAGATCTCTCTATCCTTTATGCTTTGGAAAATGTTAAGATATAGACTTTGCTATTGCAACAGTTCCAAAAAAGGACACCTCAGAAACTCCATCTCAATGCTTATGGTAAATGAAGCCATGACTGTCAGCAGAGTCTTTTCATTTTGTTGGGAAGCTTGCAAAATTCTACAGAATGAAACGACAATTCTTTGCTTCCTGTTTTAAATCCCAGGCAGTGTTACTGCTGCTGAATCTTTCTTTTTTTGGCTCCTATGCTGTTTGAGTGAGAGGCTTCAGTTTCCCAGATAATTGTTAAGAACCAACTGAAGGGAGACAAGAGATTTAGAAAAAGAATGCAATAAGAAGGCAGACTGATTCTGATTAGAGCATAAACCAGATCCTGGCACTCCTCTGCTTACAGCAAACCGGTGCCTTTTCATCTCACCCCAAACCTTTTAAAGAGTACCTTAAAAAACCCTGCTTATGCTGAGCCCTGTTAAACTTTCTCATTTCCACAAGTCTACCTTTTATTCTATTCTAGCCACACAGGCCACCTTGCTGTTCTTCAATGAGCCAGAGATATAGCCTGGCCTTAGGATCTTTGCTCCAGCTTTGTTTCTATCTGGAATTCTGGAATTCTCATAACTTGAATATTTGCATAGCTTTCTCTTTCACTTTCTTCAAGTCTGCTCATATATCACATTCTCATAGAGGTCTTTCCCTATTTAAAGTTGGGATCTTTCTATCTATTCTTTTCTATTTCCCTTTTCTCCTTAAAATATCACTATCTGACATACCATATAAATATATTTTCTATGTCCTTCCAGTAAAATGGAAGCGCCACATAGGCAGAGAGGTTATTTATCTTTTTTGTTCACTTATATCAATATAATCCTAGAATTTAAACTAGTTCTTGGTTCATAGTAGTGTTCATTATACATTTGCTAAATGAATTAATGGATAAAAGACTCTGTGAACTAATTTATATTCAAGAATCCATAGAAAATGCTATGATCAGTGGTATGCTAGAGGTTACTCATACCAGCTGGCAGGAACCCACTGTCAACATCTTTTCCTAGATCTGGACTAAATGACTTCATGTCACTAGGTTGAAATTGCCCATAATGAAAGAATTTACTTCATGCATATTTCAGACTCCATAAGAAAGTACTGTAAATTAAGTGGCTTAAAACAACAGAAGTATATTCTCTCAGAGTTCTGGAAGCTAGAAGTCTGAAATCATGGTCCCCTGTAGCCATGCTTCCTCTGAAACTCTAGGTAGAATCCTTTCTTGTTCCTTCTGAGTTTCTGGCAATCATCATCAATCCGTGGCATGCCTTAGCTTGCAACTGCAGCATTGCAATCCCTTCCTCTGCTATTCCCCTATGCGTGTCTGTGCTTCTGTGTCTCTTCTCCACTTATAAAGTCATCAGTTATATTGTACTAAAGGCTACTCTCAGTTCAGTTCAGTTCAGTCTCTCAGTCATGTCTGAATCTTTGCAACCCCATGAACCGCAGCACGCCAGGCATCCCTGTCCATCACCGATTCCCAGAATCCACCCAAACCCGTGTCCATTGAGTCACCATGCTATCCAACCATCTCATCCTCTGTCGTCCCCTTCTCTTCCTGTTCCAGTATAAATTCACCATCACTACACACTTGCAACAACTCTATTCCTAAATAAGGACACATTCTGAGGTATTAGGGATTAGAATTCAACCTATTCAACAAATCTTTTAAGAAGGCACAGTTCAACCCTTAACAATGGGCAGCCACTACAAATCAAGACTTTATTGTTTTACTTTGTTTCATTTTTTTTAAGAGAAGAAAGTGGAAATGTTAGTCACTTACTGGTGTCTGACTCTTCGCGAACCCACGCACTATAGCCTGGCAGGCTCCTCTGTTCACGGAATTCTCCAGGTAAGAATACTGCTGTGGGCTGTCATCCTGGATCTTCCCAACCCAGGCTCAAACCCGCGTTTCCTGCACTGCAGGCAGACTCTTAACCATCTGAGCCAACAGGGAAGTCAGTTGTTAATTTACCAGCCACTAACTACAATATGTGTGAAATTCAGGATTAGTTCTGAACTTCCGACCTGTTAGATGAGCTAAAGGTTATTTAAATGATTATTGTTTAGTTTTAAAATATCCATAATTGAAATTAAATGCTATTATTTTGTAAATAAAAAGTTATTTTTTATGAAAGTTATTGTTACATGGTTTATATATTTGAATCACTTTAATTTTTCTTTCTCAAGAATAGATAATCACATGCTAAGAAGCATCAAAAAGTACAAAACATCCCCAGGACAGACCAAAATACTTTTAATAAATACTATGAATTTTAAAACAGATTTATAGTTTATATTTGCAATTATTTGAATTTGAGCAGTATATTTGCTGATTTTACACTATAATCAGATGTGTATCTGTGAATGCTTTAGGTCCCTCAGCTTCAAGTTCTTAATGATATAGTAATAAGTTGAGTTATGTCTATAATTTAGTAAATCATTCCAATAATATAAGAAAATTAAAACAAAGATAGTATATATTTACAGAGTACTTTCAATTTTACATTCCATGTACAGCAGTTCATTTAGAGTACATTTGGATTCATTGAAACATAAATTCAGATCTTTTAATATTAACTGATTCAAATCAGTTGCATTATTTCATTTAATAAATATTTGCGATATCCTACTTAGTGTTAAGCACTATCAGATCCTAAGAGATCATTAATTAATAAAACCAGAAATGTTCTTATTCTTCAAATTAAATTTAAATTTAAATTCATATGTGGGGCTCCTACTTCTGGCCACACTGGAGTAACAAGTAGCAAATCTACTCTTCTGTCTGAAAAACCCAAAACATTGGACCAAATATATAAAACAATGGCTCTCAAGACATTTTTACATTGGATTATGAAGGACAGTGGTCTCTGGAAAGTGAACACCAAATGAGATGAGCCCTACAATTGTTTGGTCTTACTGCCTGGAGGTGTCCAAATCACAGAGGGAGATGGGGAGGGGAAAGGAATGGACTCATGCACAGTCCAGGGGAGCCACTGAGTTAAGTGGAAAGAGCTGGGAGTCAGGGGAACCAACATGGCCAGAGTTCACAGAGCAAAGTACTGAGAAGGGAGAGTTGTTGGGATAGAACACTCTGCAGTGCTTTCCCCTAAAGCATTCTGTTGGGTATTAGAAAGCCCGTGCATGGGATGAAATTATCTAAGGCCAAAGAAACAACCAAAAGGATGGGAGGGAATAGTGCCTGGAGGTCACACAGAGTTGGGAATAGTAACTATTCTCAGTAGCTAGAATACTAGCTACTAGTATTCATCATGGTTCACATGGAGTCGCCTAAAGTACTAAGAAAGTTCTTGCCTCAGTAGTTAACAGAAAATTTGCTGTAGACTAAACGTTATTCTGGTCTCGTTTACCGAAGTTTAGAAGCAAGGTCCAAAAGAGCCCCTCACGACCATTCCCAACCCCCAGACTATTTCTAAATGACTTCACCTCCTCCAAGAACTACAGCAAGAATATTTCTAGAAATAAGAAATACCCTGTAATCAACAAGACAGAATTCATATCTGTTATCCAATAAATATTACTAGGAATATAAATTCATGTGTGGAGTGAGGGAGAAAAAGGGTACCCAAATGACAAAGAATAACAAAAAATTATCATGTGGTGATGCCGTTTAGGCAGAGAGTTTTTGAAGAATTGTATGATATGAATGAAGAGGTCACCATTTTACTTTGGGTAGCCAGAGAAAGCATTGGGTGGCCAAGGAAACATCTCTGAAGAGACAACCCTTATGCTGAGATCTGAGCTGTGTGAAGACCAGAGGGGAAGAAGGCTTTAGGTAGCTGGAACAAAGGTCCTGAGGTAGGAGCCAGCAGCTGTGGCTGAATGGCACCCACTTGCCACAGAAAATGTAGGCTCAAAATCTTTCCATTTATCAGATCAGAAGAGACATGAATAGATATTTTTTGTTCTTCAGCTGTCTACTATATACTTGCTATATAGGAGACTAGGGAAGCAGAGAATAAGACGGTTGGATAGCATCACTGACTCAATGGACATGAACCTGAGCAAACTCTGGGAGACAGTGGAGAACAGGGAAGCCTGGTGTGCTGCAGTCCATGGGGTCTCAAAGAGTCGAACATGATTTAGCAACTGAAAAGCAACAACATATATTTGCTACTGTCTAAGATATCATAAAGTTTTACATATTTTCAGTTTTCTTAAGTCCTTATTAGCAAATAAAGTTGATATGAAGATGGTCTCATTTTCATTACCTAGGCTGATGAGTGACTCCTGAGAGCAAAACTGGAGAAATCAGGGATTTAGAGCAAGTTGTAGCTGCTATTTGTACCTCATCTAGAACACTGTCTTTTTATGTAACTGTGAGCCTAAAAATACACCACTGTTCAAACCACAGAGCTATCCCAAGTGCCTCCAGAAAAATCTTAGAATCATGTTCTGAGGAATCTCAGTATGGCTTCAAAATTGACTTGTGTTACCACAAGCTATTGGCAATAGGATTCCAGGGGACTAGATCAGAACAGAGCCATTTGTAACTTCAATTCTGCAAGATTTGACTGGAATCTGGAACATTGGTTTCTTACTTTACTGGAGTTAAGAGTCATCTTATCCAACAGGTTCCCTTACATCACTAAAATTTTCATTACCATTCATTAATAGTGGCCTCTGTTTCTAAAGCCATCCTGGGGTTGTTGTCTGCTTAGAAACTATGGGCTGAAACAAGAGCTATGCACACATCTGTGGAGGAAAGAAAAAAGAAATATTCCCTGATGGAAGGCAATGGATACTCCAATCACATTTGATGTAATAGCACATGGGAAAGGACACATGAGTATACATGGAGGCAGAGAAATAGGTGTAATAAATAATAATGAGTGAGAAGTTTATAAAGTGGAAGGAAAGAATGAATGAGTTATGAAGATCTTGGGTTACTCTCAGCAGTTGTTTTTGGATAGGCTGTTTCTTGAGTTGCAGGGTCATGGGATGACTAGAATGGAATTCCCAGATGAGACACCTCAGGCAACAAGAATAATTTTCAGTGCTACAGGTAATGTAACTTTGTGTCCTCAGTAAATATTTGTGGAAGGAAAGAAAGAACAAAAGAGAGGGAGGAAGGGAGAAAGAAGGACTAAGAAATGAACATAGGAAATCCACATTGTTGGGAAAGTGAGCAGTACACATATAGAGGGCTAGTTTTCCAGCGCTGCTTTCATATATAGTCTGAGCTGAAACCATGCTGTCAGGATCTCTTGTAGATCTTTTTTAAAAAAGGATCTATTTTTCTTACTTGAACAAAAGGTCAAAACACACCAATTTGTGGCTTTTCAGAAGCAAGTCCAATGGTTTAGTAACTTCAGTAATGAATTCTTTTAACAGACCAGTGCAAATTATCCTTATCTAAAGTTTCTAGATTCTACAATGTGAAGGAAAGAATGTTCTTACTAAATTTGAATCAATAGCTATATGACTTGCTAATTCACCCTAGTTTTTTCAAACTATGACACATTTTTTAATCATTAAAATAGTTTTTTTATATTTAATTGCTAAAATTCCATACAATGTGGTCAGCTAATTTGATATGGATATTTGTCTTACTGCAATTATCTAGAAATACACAATAAAATGAAACCAAAAAGCAAAAAGTAATTCTCAGATGCTAGAAATGATGAGGAGAATCAAAGCTGAATGATACACATGTGGTAATGAGTAGTCCAAGGATATGGCCTCTGTAAATGAGGGAACTAAAAGTCATTTTCAACATCCATTTGGTGATGTGAATGATTGTTTCCTGAACCATGCAAGTCAGAGTTTGAAGCTGACACCCTAGCATGAAGCTGGGCGCTTAGCTTTGATGGGCTGCAAAATCCCACAGAGGGACTGAAAGTTTTGCACACCAGACTGAGGAGGCTTCAGGTCAGTCCAGGGCCTACAATTGAAAACACAACAGGGAAAAGTCACATTGCACATGTGTGATGTCTAAATTTACACAGCCTGTATGGTACAGGAGACATGAGCACAGAAATTATCATAAAAACTGCCTAAGATTATTAAAAACCCTTAGACTCCAAATGGAATGCCATGGGAAGTCAATGTTTAAAGATCCTTTCAAAATGTAGGGAACTCTGAATCCTCATCAAAAAAATAAACCTACCGAGATCAGCTCATAACACACATATACATACACACACACACACACACACACACACACACATCCCAAGAATACTAAATTTACATTAAATACACATTAAATTTTCCTTTTAAAAGACATTTATTCTAAAACTATATTTAAAAACCTATCTTTATGCTATTAGAAATTCTAAAAAGTGTGATGACATAAAATGATTGAAAGCAAAAGAGTCAAAGATCCTATTCTGAGGAAAATGATAGAAACAAGATTGCATGAATGCTAAGATGTTTCACTTGTGTCCGACTCTTTGCGGCCCTGGGGACCATAGCCCAATGAGGCTCCTCTGTCCATGGGATTCTCCAGGCAAGAATACTGGAGTGGGTTGCCATGCCCTCCTCCAGGGGATCTTCCTGACCCAGGGATGGAAAGTGTGTCTCTTACATCTCTTGCATTGGCAGGCAGATTCTTTACCACTAGTGCCACCTGGGAAGCCTAGAAACAGGATTCAATACTCTTTCAAAAAAATAAACTCCTAAGCAGTCTAACAGAAGGCAGAAAAGCGGGATCAAGGGAGAACATTGGAAAGGTAGGACAAATAGCAAGCATAAAACAAAGTGATGGCACTAATTCCAAATACATCAGTGTTGTTCTTCAGTTGCGTCCAACTCTCCGTGACCCCATGTACAGAGCACATCATATACAGAGCATGCCAGGCTCCTCTGTCCTCCATCATCTCCCAAAGTTTGCTCAAATTCATGTCCATTGAGTTGGTGATGCTATGTAACCGTCTCATTCTCTACCATGCCCTTCTCCTTTTGCCTTCAATCTTTCCCAGAATCAGAGTCTTTTCCATTGAGTCAGCTCTTGGCATCAGGTGGCCAAAGTATTGGAGCTTCAACTTCAGCAACAGTCCTACCAGTGAATACAGTGTCAAACTTTACTTTTAACACTAGACACAACCACAGTTGAGCATCATTTCTGTTTTAGCCCAGCCACTTCATTCTTACTGGAGCTATTAGTAACTGCCCTCCCCTCTTCCCCAGTAACATATTGGATAACTTCTGACCTGGGGGCTCTCTTCTAGCATCATATCTTTTTGCCTTTTCACATTTTCCCTGGAGTTCTCCAGGTGAGAATACTGGAATCGGTTGTCATTTCCTCCTCCAGTGGGCCACATTTTGTCAAAACTACAAATTATGACCTACTCGTGTTGGCTGGCCCTGCATGGCATGGCTCATAGCTCCACTGAGTTACACAAGCCCCTTCGTCATAACAAGGCTGTGATTCATGAAGAGGAAGCATATTAGTAACTACAACTAAATTCATATCATGTTAATTCTGGTCTCATAGAATGTTAGAAATTCATTCAATTTCAGAAGAGTTTTGAGAAGGATTTGGTGTTAATTCTTTTTTAAAGGATTGGTAGAATTCATAAGTTAAGACATGCTGTCCCAGACTTTTCTTTGTTGGGTAGTTTTGACTATTGATTTAATTTCTTCACTTACTATAGGTTTGTTCAGATTTTATATTTCTTTTTGAGTCAATTCCAGTAGCTTGTATGTTTCTAAGAATTTTTTTCATTGCATCTTGGTTATCTGATTTATTAGAGATGGCTTAAGTTTTGAAAAGCAATCAGTGTAATACACCATAATAACAGATATAGGGAGAAAATTCATATTATTATCTAAACAGATGTTGCAAAATTTATTGCATAAAGCTTAATATTTGTTCAAGATTTAAAATGCACACATAAACAGAAAATGGAATCGGGAAAAAAATACTTTTATTGATAAAAGCTATCAGGAAATTACACATAAAATCTTATACTTGAACATATTTGTAAACTATGCATAAGAATTTACTCACAGTACACACTCAACTGAAGTGTATACATATGTGCATCATAAAAAAGGAACAAGAATGTTTTCAACAAAGTGTCTCTAAGAGTCAAGAACTATAATCATCCTAAATGTCCATCAAAAGTAAAGGAAATAAATGCTATTAGAGCTGTACAAGTGAATCCCACAGAGCAATGGGAATAAGCCAACTATTCTATGTGCAATAACACAGATGAATCTCATAAACATAACTGTGAACAAAAGAACATAAAAGAATAAATTCTATATAATTCAGATTATGTACAATTCCAAATAATCAAAAATGATCTATGATCCTAAAAGTCAGAATCATAGTTATATTTAGAAGTGTGGTAGAAAATTGGAGAGGGTATAAGGGGACTTTGTAGGTGCTAGGGACATTCAATTTCCTCAACTTGGCAACAATTAAATGAGTGTTTCCACTTTGTAAAAATTTACTGAGCTGTGCACATCTCATATGTTCTTTTATATATAGGTCATACTTGAAAAAATAATTAAACTTTAGAAATAAAACACAAAATCAACTCTTAAAATAATGATGGAAACTTTCCTAAATATCAGAAGAACTGCACACGCACACCCACATACACACACCCACACTAAAAAAATCAAAGCAAAGAAAACACCCAGTGAGAGGATTTAAAAAGTATAAAATGACAACATAATAACATGGCATAAATTGGACTGAATATATTTGTCATTTCAATTAAAGGAATATTGACTTAACCCACAGATTATAATAAAAATAATATATTAAACTGAATTCCAAAGAAAGAATTAAAATTATGTTAAATAACACAGATTCACCTAAAATAAATTTTTTTTTAAAAATTGAAAATAAAAAGATGTGCAACAGCACACCAAATAAACATAAACAAATAAATGATGTAATATAATTTTAATATTAGAGAAAGAGTGATTTAAGGCAAAAATCTGATATTAAATTCATCTGATTAGCAACTTTAATTCCATGTGAAATATTAATTACCCTTTGCCGTGTGACATAATGTATTCACAGGTTTAGGAGATTTAGATGTAGGTGTTATTAGGGGGCCACTATTCTGTCTAACACAACCTGCCTTCTGGTACATATTAATGAAACTTCACATCAACCCACATGTAAAATTATCCACTCCATTCTAGCATCTCTAAAAGTTTCAGCCCATTAACAGCATCAACTTAAGTCCAAAATCTCATATAAATCTCATCAGCTCAAAATTCCCAGTTCTGGTCATTTAAGTCATCTAAATCAGGTATGAATAGGAACTGATCCATTCTGGGGCAAAATTCCTCTGCATCTATAAACCTGTGCAATTAGAAAACAAGTTATCTGCTCCCAAAATACAATAGTGGGACATACATGGAGTACCAGTCATAACCATTCCCATTTTTAAAAAAGTAGAGAGAGAAAGAAAATGGAAGGAAAAGCAAATTCAAAATCTAGCTGGTAAACCACACAGGTCTCAAGGCCTGAGAGTAATCCTTGGTGGTTCAGGGTTCTGTCTTCTTGTCTTGAAGCTCTTTGCCCTCAGAGATATCCTTCCTTTTGCATGAAGTACAGCACTTGTTTGCAGGTGGAAAAATTGATCTGCCTATTTCCTACCTGTTAAATTTTGTCACCTTGACAATTTTCTTTCACTTTTTACTCTCTTTGTCTCTTTTAGTCAAAGATGTCAGTATTTTATGTCAGTTGAAAGAGAAATTAATAATCACTCAGTCCTGTATGACTTTTTGCAACCCCATGGACCTGTGAGGTTCCTCTGTCCGTGGTATTGTCCAGGCAAGAATACTGGAGTGTGTTGCCATTCCCTTCTCCAGGGGATCTTCTCAACCCAGGGACTGAACCCGGGTCTCCTGCCCCTGCATCAGATGCTTTACCGTCTGAGCTACTAGGACAAACTCAAAAATCTTGTGGATTTCTTGTGTATGTCAAGGATATTTGTCCCATTAGACATGAAGCTCTTTTACAGACCACTTCTAGAAACCCAGCTAAATCACTCAGACAAACCAGAATAATCTATCTCAAGATCCTCAACTTAACAACATCTGCAAAGTTCCTTTAGACATGTTAAGTCTTATACTCATAGGTTCCAGGGATAGGACAGGGACTTTATTTATTTTATTAATGTTTATTCTGCCTATCACAGAAAGCAAGTGAGAGGAGGTTACTATCAAGCTGGGTCTTGGAGCGAGAGTATGAATCATCTAATCAGACAGCTTAAGAGGACATACAAGTCAGAAGGAATGGATAGTATAGATAAGCTATGTAAAGGGAAAACATGGCTGGGTGAAGTTCTAGGAGAGGTTATAAAGCTGAGAGGCCAACATTACACTGTAAACATGGGCTAGGACAACATAATCAGAAGGGTAGCACACTAGGCTAGGATGCTCACATTTCATGCCAGGTGCAGTGGGAGATTGAGTAAATTTCGAAGAATAAGAGCAACATAATAAAATGTATTTTAGAGATAGTGTACAATAAAATCTATTTTAGCTGGTAGTACAGAAAATAGAAAAGTCATAATATCAAAGCTTACACGAATAGCTGTAAACAGTTTGATTTATAAGCTGAGCTAATTGAAGCAATGTGATTTTGTATGTGTACCTTAAGACTACACTACTCCACCACGAGTCAAGCTAATTGAAGTATGTGATTTTGTATGTATACTTTAAGATCCTCTTAAAATGTGATAAAATAATTTAGTGCCAAAATGGTTAAATGAAGTAATAAAGAGTAGAATAAGCCAAGGGGGATTGCACTGGACTGGTTACATGGAGCTCCAGCCAAAATTCTGGGAAGAAACTTTAAAACTTTATTATTGCAGAAAACTGCTCTTTTCATTAAAAAGAAACTCTTCTCTTGGCCAACAGCCAGTGGCTTTATACCAAATTAAAATGATAATCTAGATTATTTCAGCAAAATTTTTCCTAAAAGTTTCTGATGCTGTATTCTTCTGGGTTAAATTATTCGACTGCCTGTCCATGTTAATCAAATATAAAGAAAAATCATTCACTTCACCATTTCACTTAATGTTAATACAACACTGAAACATTTGATTTTCATTACATTTTCCCCTAGAGAGATAATATGCTTGCCATTTAACATTATTTTCATTTGAGGTTCTTTACTATTTTTCACAAATCTATACAAGAGGCTGTCAGTTTGGGGCTTTTTTTCCCAGGAACAGTACATTCTGCCAGGACATTTTTTCATTATGTTTTTTGTAACTAGCAGAGGCCATCAATGTCAGTTGAGTTTGGTTGTTAAAATCCAATTTTTAAATCCCTTCCAGCAAAGACTTGTTAACAACTGAGCTTTCCAATCTTTCTGTTCCTTCTTTGTATCTAAACATGAAGTCCCCTCAGTCACCTCATTGAAAACTTAACTGAAAGCTGATACATTGGCAAAATCAAAATATTCATTCTTACAAATATTTCAATGATTCACTCAAGAACTTGAATTTACTGTTGTAATAAAACTGGAGTACTCTGATTTATTTTATATATAAAATCCTAAAAAGTTATCCTTAAATTGTTTCTAAAATATAAGCAAATAGAGATGCTATCTTGAATTCATATGATATTTAAATGTAAAGCTCTGTTAAAGCAAAGTGTCAACTGGTAAATTTTTTTAAAGACATATTCATTAAGCTCTTTTTCATTTTGTACTTTTGTATATATTGATTTTTCCTAGACTAGGCAAGTTTTAGAAACTTGGAAATTTAGATGACAATGACTTTTTAAAATAATTAGAATGTACAGAATTTTTAACATCTAAAACAACTTAAACTCAATATTTTCACAAGAGACATTGATTAATGCAATGTTGATTTGGTTGTGAGAGCAAAGACACATTAAAATGGATACAACAATCTATAACTATATGAAAGAATATAACTTAGTTTATACATCCTACAGTTATAAAAGGATAACTTTGTATAGGTTAGAATTCTCTAAATATAGATTTTGTTCAGCATATATTTAAAATATTAAATACACATAGCATATTTTCCAGGTATTCTATTGTGTTATGAGCCATTGAATAAAATAATATGAGCCCTGCTCTCAAATTCTAACAAAGGATCAAGTCTGAAATAAATACACAGCATTATATCAACTAATTCTTAAACAACTTATAGTGGTAATGGGAATAATATAGAATGCAATCAAAGAAGGTCATCATAGGTAAGCACTGTACAAAGAGATGAGGCTAGCAGAGGATGCAGGGCTCAAGTTTATAGCTATTTCTAAATGCAGCATGAAGCTATTGAAGGACAGAGGGTTTTACATAAGAGAGTAAAAGATTTGATTTACGCTGAAGGGGAGAAAAAACACTCTGACTTGCAGGTATACAGATTAAAAAGCTGTGGGGACAGAACCAGAGAAATTAGTGAGAGGCTACTGGATCAGTATGGATGATACCTTATGACGCCTGGGACTCAATCTGTGATAGGGAAGCAGACACATAGGCGTGTTAAGAAAGAAATCCATGAGATGTTTGGAAACAGAGTCAAAAATACTGGGTGATGAAGTAGATGTGAAGGATAAAGGGGTGGGACAAGAATGACTCTCTGACTTGAGCAACAGGTAGATGGAAGTGATATCAACAGTGACGGGGAAAGTCAAGAGAAAAGAAGTTAAGAGTTTGCTTTATGTGTTAGATTTGAGATAGTGAAGCATATGCATGATACATAGATTATTTCCCAGAAATACAAAAATTTTCCATCAGATAAAATTCAAGAATTGAATAGACATTTGTCTAGATGACTTGAAAATCTCCTCTATAAAATTTTATAACTATGGAAAGTGGAAAAGAAAACGATTTGAAAGAAGCATTGTGAATAATAAAATTTCCTTTCATTAGGTGAGGTGCTCAGGACCATGACTTTTATATCGTATTTGTTCCCACAAGCTGATCCATCACTAAGAAAAAGGCAGGTTGTGTGTGTGTGCATATGTGCTCAGTTGTGTCTGATTCTTCACAACCCTGTTGACTGTAGCCCAACAGGCTCCTCTGTCCATGGGATTCTCCAGGCAAGAATACTGGGGTGGGTTGCCATTTCCACCCCCAGGGGATCTTTCCCACCCAGGAATCAAACCTGTGTCTCCTGCATCTCTTGTATTTGGAGGTGGATTCTTTGCCACTGAGCCACCTGTGAAGACCCAAAAAGCGGATGAGCTGAAGCTAAAGTTTCCAGTATCTACATACATTTTCAATCTACATCTACAACCCCTTCCAGTACTCTTGCTTGGAGAATCCCTGAACAGAGGAGCCTTGTGGGCTACAGGCGATAGGGTCACAAAGAATCAGACACAGCGGAAGCGACTTAGCATGTTTGTGTGTATCCACTAAAGAAAGTAATGCCTTTGGAGAAGCCATTTTTTTCCCTTTTTAAAAATAAAAATATGTCATTGCCACCTTTTTTACTAAAATTCTGTGTTCACATTATTACCATAATAATTCTATTATTTTTAAATCATTTCCTGATCAGTTATGAAGAGGAGGTTATATACATGATGATTAGATTTCTCAAGCCATCCCCACCCACATCACTTTCAGGCTCTGAGCCCCCAAATCCCCATCTCCAACGTGCTGATCATTGATCTGCTGCCTTCCCTGTCCTCATGGACAGAAGCTCAAACAGAACATGGAGACTCAGTGTGAGCAGACCCCCTCAGAACACCTGCACTTAGCAAACCTTAAATTGCCAAAACTGAAGTACTTAAAATCAATTTTGAGCTATTTGTAATTTTTGAAGGAAATGGTACTGAGAAGCCAGATGTGTCTGTATCATATGTGAGTAATATATGAGTCACGGGCCAGAAATACTCCAAGTTTGCATTGTGTTAAGCGTGTCTATCCTGGAACCATGCTGCTAGAGTGGAGTTTCATCTATGTCCCTATCTAGCTTTATAAGACCTTTCCTGTGGCTCAGATGGTAAAGACTCTGCCTGCAATTCAGGAGACCCGGGTTCGAAGATTTGTAACCTTGGACAAATCACTTAAGGGACTGGAATCTCAATTTTCTTATCTATTAAATCTGATTGATATCTCTATCTCATATATTTACAGTGTCTTAAATGAATGATGAACTTTTGGAACTCTGCCTGTCATCACTTGTGTCCAATAAATATGCATTACTATAATTTTATCCCAGTCTTTTTCTAAGGATGCATGATTTAATACAGGAGATGAAAACCATAGGCCAACTCAAAGCTCTTCAATAACATGCTAAACTAACTTTAAATTACAAGGCAAATACGACAACTGAGAGTAGAACCTGCTCCTTTCTGGCATAAAAATGCTGTAAATTCCACCTTCTTGTGCCTTTTTAGCCTAAGGTCCATTTGATGTTTTCCTCATCGCTTCTTGGCCTTTTGGCTAAAGATCAAGTGTGATATTTTCCTAAGTAACTTCTATCTACCCAGTGGCATAAAACCAAGAATCACTTGTATGTTTAAATTTTTCAACTCAAGAGTTCAAAAGTACTTTGGGACTTGTACCTGGCTGAATGTTACATTCTGGTAGATGTAAATCATAAATCAAAATGAACCACCTGAAAAATCAGTGGCTTAAAACTACAATCTTTTTCTCTCATTCATATGTCTGCAGGTGGGATGGGTTTCACTGATTTAGGCCCAACTCTGCTGGGATGCTCTGCTTCAAGCTGGCCTTGTTGCTCAAGTCTTCTCCTTATGTATTCATCATGGACATGGTCTGGGGGTAAGGCAGTTGTGCTATTTGTCAAAGCTCTCTTTGTGGTGATGGCAGAAGCACAAGAGAACAAGCCCAACAGTGCAAGGAGCTTCAAATCTCTTCTGGTGTTACTTTGCTGAAGTTTCATTGGCCTAAGCAAATAATATGGCTGATCTCCAAGTCAAGAGACAGAAATACATAACCTTTTCTGGTGCAGAAAAGAAGGTAAGTGAACATGTCTCTCAGTTATCTATCTAAATTAATTGTTCAGTTCAGTTCAGTCGCTCAGTCGTGTCCGACTCTTTGTGACCCTATGAATCGCAGCATGCCAGGCCTGTTTTGTAGATAATTGTAAATAGTTGAAAAGTAGTTTTAGGTTAATTACATTATGGGCTTTCCAGGTGGCACAGGGGTAAATAATCTGCCTGCCAATTCAGGAAACCCAAGAGATTGGTTCGATCACTGGGTCAGGAAGATCCCCTGGAGTAGGAAATGGCAATCTACTCCAGTATTCTTTTTTTATTTTTATATTTTTTATGTTGTACATTATATCTTTAATACTTTTTTTTTGCCATTCAAGCTGAGTTTACATTTTTATTTTTATTTTTTTAATTTTTATTTTTATTTTATTTTACTTTACAATACTGTATTGGCTTTGCCATACATTGACATGAATCCAGCACGGGTGTATATGCGTTCCCAAACATGAACCTCCCTCCCACCTCCCTCCCCATAACATCTCTCTGGGTTATCACCGTGCACCAGCCCCAAGCATGCTGTATCCTATGTCGGACATAGACTGGCGATTCGATTCTTACATGATAGTATACATGTTACAATGCCATTCTCCCAAATCATCCCACCCTCTCCCTCTCCCTCTGAGTCCAAAAGTCCGTTATACACATCTGTGTCTTTTTTGCTGTCTTGCATACAAGGTCGTCATTGCCATCTTTCTAAATTCCATATATATGTGTTAGTATACTGTATTGGTGTTTTTCTTTCCAGTATTCTTGTCTGGAAAATTTCATGGAAGAGAAGCCTGGCAGGTTACAGTTCATAGGTCTCAAAAAATCAAACATGGCTGAACATGTACATGCATTACAGAGATGAGACTCCTGTGGATGAGGCAAACAGGGAAGGCCTTAAAGAAGGTGATATTTGAGCTGAAACTTGGATAATGAAAGAAGCCAACCAAGTGAAGATACAGAGAAAGAGTACTCCAGTCACAGGTATAACTCTGAGACAGAAAAGAGCTTGGCCTATTTGAGTCCAGAAAGAAGCCAGTGCCTAAAGCATTCTTAGCTCTAATCTTGAAATGAAAAATCCTTTCAAATTTCTTAAATTTTACTTCAGGCCTTGATTCCCCAGTACCTTGTGTGCTGATCACCAGGATATATTGTTATTGGCTGCCCTGTCAATCCTCTCCACTGAAATGTCAGCTCTTTTGGTGTAGACATTTGCATCTTGGCAATTTCTTATTCATAGTACAGAGCTCTACTCAACCCACAGTTGGCAGATGCACACATTAACAAAGGCCAGTTTTTTACACGTGAAGAATAAGTGTAGGTCCAAAGTGGGATCAACTCACAATCCAGATGAAATAGACAGAAGGTGCCATGAGAGTTTCAGAAAAGGTCACATTTTGAAGCCATATTTCTTTTGTAATGTGAAGTGATTCAGCCTTCATTTTCCTTTTTCAGACATGTAAAAATGTGAAAGAGTCAAGATCTATCATGTATAAGGTACACAGAAACATAAAAAAACAAATAAGACCATATTCTGCCCCCTGAATTATAATATAAAATTATATTACTAAAGCTATGATAAACCTAGACAGCATATTACACAGCAGAGACATTACTTTGCCAACAAAGGTCCATTTAGTCAAAGCTATGGTTTTTCCAGTGGTCATGTATAGATGTGAGAGTTGGACCATAAAGAAAACTGAGTGCTGAAGAACTGATGCTTTTGAACAGTGGTGTTAGAGAAGACTCTTGAGAGTCACTTGGACTACAAGATCAAACCAGTCAGTCCTAAAGGAAATCAGTCCTGAATATTCACTGGAAGAACTGATGCTGAAGCTGAAACTCCAATACTTTGGCCACCTGATGCAAAGAACTGACTCCTTGGAAAAGACCCTGCTGCTGGGCAAGATTGAAGGCAGACGGAGAAGGAGATGACAGAGGATGAGATGGTTGGATGGCATCACCGACTCAATGCACATGGGGTTGAGCAGGCTCCAGGAGTTGGTGATGGACAGGGAGGCCTGGTGTGCTGCAGTCCATTGGGTCACAAAGAGTCAGACACAACTGAGTGACTAAACTGAACTGAAATGAAATGAAAGCATTTTAAACATTTTCTAATTGCTTTCATTCTTATCACATTTTGTCCTTTGCTGACTGTAGTAAAAGGGCATTTTCAATAACTATAATTTCTTTTGGAGCCTGAGTTGGCTAGCTTGGGAGAAGAGAGATATTCCAGGTGCCTTTAAGATCCTCCGAGATAGAATTTTGAAGTTCGAAGGGACATTTGAGAGCATCTGGCCCATTAAGGATTTGGAGGCTGAGACCAAATGTATTAAGTAAATTGCTAAATGTAATATAACTAGTCAGGAGTTGGACTGTAGCTGGAACCGTGGTTCCTGAGCCTTTTATTACTTCACTCACTATTACACTAGTCATAAAAAAGTAGCTGAGAATTTGCTTTATGATGAAATAGCTTAGTTCACTTATATTACCCTAGTCATAAAAGAGGCTGAGTATTAGGCTTATGATGAAATTAACAATCACAAAAGATAGATTAAAAAAATCATAAGCAAAAGTAATGTAGGAAAACAATACTCATTCGGAAATTAATTCTTTCAAACATTGTTGTTGTTGTATTTTTTTAATTGAGTGCTATCTACAAATGTTAATAAAATAACTGTAGTCAATAAAGTAGCTTTTTTAGTGTAAAGTTAATTCCCAAAGGCAAAAAAAGATGAGTGATGTTGGTAATAAAAAATAAATAAATGTGTAAAAATGTAAAGGAAGTAGTGAGTTAGATTAAGGTAAAATGATACAGTCCATTACGTAGAAACTGTTCATGTGTTCAAGACACAGAAATCATGTAATCCAGGGCCCATGATTCCCTGAGTATATCAAGGGATATAGCTATTAGTATAATAAGGCTGGCAAAGAAACACTGTCAGTGACATGGTATGATGCTTTGTCAACCTGACAACAAACAAACAAATAGAAAAGCCCTTGAGGCCATGTTAGCAAACTAGAAATATTCAGGTTCCAAAGAGAGTGACAGCTATGAGAACAAATTGTGAAAGATTCATAGTCATCCTGTGTTAAGTTCTCACTGTAAACAATAATAAAACTGGACAAATATACATAGCAACTGTTTTCAAGCATAGGAGAGAAGATAGCTCAGGGATATAGTCATTGAGACGTGGAGCCACATAAGACAATCTCCACAATAATGTCAGTTTCCTGTCTGGAACCATTATACAAATCACTGCACTGGGCAGTAGAACCCAGAGAGCTGATGTCTTGGTGAGTGGAAGAAATAAAATTTAAAATTCAGGATAGCAGGTGCTGATGGAATCTGCAAGGCAGAGTAACATAGATGAGGGAGCTGCATTGAGATGGAGCTCCACAAATCTGCAAAGAAATCCTCCTGAATACCAAACAGAAAATGCACTAGGCAAGATTCCATGAGGCTGACAAAATATGGCTACTGGGGGGATATGAACTGAACTGAAACCACACAGTGCTGGAGTCTTAAGAGTTCTGACTAACCAGAGTATAGATGCCTCACTAAATATCCGGAGCATTCTTTTGGATGCTCACATAGAAGAAGACTATTCTGATCTCATATAAATGGCTACTCTAGATCAGTGGTTCTTAGCTAGCATAATTTTTGACCCTTTACCTGGGAATCTTTGGCAATGTTTGAGACCTCAGTATTTGTTGTTTGGTAGGGGAGAATGACTGGAAGCCAGTGGGTAGAGAACAGGGATGTTACAATGCACAGGGATGCTATACTGTACGAAACAAGTAATTTCCCAATCCAAAATGTCAAGCCTGAAAGCAAGCCTTAAAAGAATAAAACTGTAAATTACCTAGCTGATAGAGCAACTCAAAGACAAAATCCAGACCTTCCACAATTTTGCTGTTTAATTCAACAACATTTGAATTAAAAAAGTAATGTTTAATAACGACCTGCTTACACTAATAAAGAACAGAAAATACTAGGTATGTGCAGAAATGGGAAAATTTGACTCACAAGCAGAAGAAAAGAGTCAATAGATATAGACCTTTAAATGACACCAGTATTGGAGTTTGTAGACAAAGGCCTTAAAAATATTTAAAAGAAAAGATGAACATAATGAGAAAGCACAGGAGGAATTTCAGAAGAGAAATGAAAACTATAAAAAAGAAACAAATGTAAATTATAAGACTAAAAATGCAATACTAGAATTTTGAAAACTCATTGAATAAATTTAACAGAAGATTAGAGATAATGACAACAGGGAAGAAAAAGTGAACTTGAAGACTGAGCAATAGAAACTGAACTATAAAGCTCAGAGAGAAGGAAGACCAAAACAAATAAATGAAATAGCTTCAGAGAAATGTGAGATAATACCAAAATGTCTAATATACAAGTAACTGAGGTCCAAGAAGGAAATGAGAGAGATGAGAATGGAAAACATACTTGAATAAGTAATAATGAAAATTCTCAAATTTCATGAAAAACATTCACTCAGACTTCCAAGAACCTCAACACAACACAAAGGGTAAATACAAAGAAAACCATATCTATCTAAAAGAAAACCATATCTAGTCACATCAAATTGCTGTAAACCAAAACAAAGGAGAAACTCTTTAAATAGCCAGAGGGGAAAAGACCCATTATATATTGGTGAACAATAATAAGAATGAGCATGTCGATATCATTAGAAAATAACACAAGGTAGAAGATAAATAATAAGAAAAAAATCATAGATTTCTATATCCAGTATAAAAAGATAAACTGAAGCTGTTTTCTCCCAACTTTTATTTTGAAAAAAATTTCAAACTTACAGAAGAGTTGCAAAAATAGTACAATGAACCTTCAATACCAATGCTCTTCATCTAGAATCACCAGTTGTCAGCATTCTGACTCATTTGCTTTATGTTTTCCCCCTGAACTCAT
This sequence comes from Capricornis sumatraensis, assembly GCF_032405125.1. Lineage (NCBI taxonomy): Eukaryota > Metazoa > Chordata > Mammalia > Artiodactyla > Bovidae > Capricornis > Capricornis sumatraensis. Next base: position 70,942,548 of record NC_091081.1, on the reverse strand, counting down.
TGAGTTGATTGCAGATATCGTGACACTTTATCCATAAATATCATGTCTCTCTGAAAATAAGAGCATTCGCCATTGTAACCAAAATACAATGATCAGAAAACTTAATATTGACATTTTAGCAAATAATAAATTTGAAATGCAATTTAAATTTCCCCAACTACATCATTTTAAACTGTTTGTTTTAAACCCAGGCCTAATCTAGGATCACGCATGGCATTTATTTTGTTTTTAACTTGTTCAGCTTCATTGATGTATAACTGACAAATAAAATTGTATGTACTTAAAGTATACAGTGATGATTTGACACATGTATACTTTGTGAAATGATTACCACAATTAGATTAATTAACACATCCATCGCCTCACGTACTCAGTCACCTTTTGTGTGCGGATATTAATAATGCCTATAATTATCCCAAGAGCTTACCCTCTTATAACTAAAACTTGTACACTTTGACCAGCATCTTTCCATCCCTGCCCACCCTCAATATAAAATAAATAACCCTTGTTCCACTTATCTAAAAGACCTTTAAGAACTTTTAAATTTATTTATTCTGATAATCACCATTCTACTCTCTCTGAGTTCAACTTTTTTGTTTTTAAACAATGCACACATAAGTGAGATCATATAGCATTTGTCTTTCTCTGTCTTGCCAATTTCATTTGGCATAATGTCCTCTAAATTCATCCCTGTTCTCGGCAGGATTTCCTGCCTTGTTGTGAATAAACAATATCCACTATATATGTACGTAACACATCTCTTTTATCCCTTCATCCTTTGATAAACACACAGTCTTCATATATTGTATATTGTAAATAATGTTTCAATACATATTGGGGTGGAGATTTTTTCAAGGTATTGATTTTCTTTCTTTCAGATACATACCTGGTAATGGGATTGCTGGAACATATTGTATTCTTCTTATTTTTTTTGAGAAAACTCCATACTGTTTACATAGTCACTATATGAATTTACATTCCCACCAACAAATGGTTAATGGTTCCCTTTCTTCCATGTCTGTGCCTTTATATCTGTTGTCTTTGTCATAAGAGTCATCCCAAAAGGCATGAAGTGATATCTCACTGTGGTTTTGATTTGCAATTCTCTGATGATTAGTGATGCTGAACACCCTTTCACATACTTATTGGCTATTTGAATCTTTCACAAATAAATGGAAAGATATTTCCTGCTCATGGATTAGAAAAATTAATATTGTTAAAATGCCCATACCACCAAAAATGATACAGATTCAATGCAGTCCCTGTCAAAATTACATTGGCATTTTTCATAAAAATAGGGAAAACAATTCTAAAATTTGTATGTAAACACAGCAGACACCAGATTGCTAAACCAATCCTGATAAATAAGTACAGAGCTGAAGGCACCATGTGTTTTGATTTCAAACCATATTATAAAGTTATAACAATCAGTATGGTATGGTATCAAAATAGATTCATTGAATATTGGAACAGAATTGAGAGCTCAGATTTAAATCCACACATATATCATCAATAATCTTTTACAAAACCCCAAGAACACATAATGGGGAAAGAGTAGTCTCTTCAATAAACAGTATAGTGAAAACTGGATATCTTCATGCAAAAGAATGAAACTAGAACTCTAACGTATATCACTTACAAAAATTAATTCCGAATGGGTTAGAGACTTAAATGTATCATATGAAGCTGTAAAATTCCAGAAGAGATAGGAGGAAAGCTCCTTGACTTTTGTCTTGACAATGAGTTTTTGGATATGACACCAAAGCACAGTCAACAACAACAACAAAAAATAAGCAAGTGGGACAAAATGAATTTAAAAGTTCTTAAAGGTGTTTCAGATAAGTGGAACAAGGGTTATTTATTTTATATTGATGAGAGAACTTGTCACCAACAGACCTCAATCACTAATAATGTTAAGTGAAGCTCTTGAGGCTGAAATAAAAATAATTAAATTACTTGGATATATACAAATAAAGATGTCCAGAGATGGAAAAAAAAGGAAAATTGTATAAAGCTTTTTTGCACATCTTTTATATCTTAAAGAAACACTTGACTATTATAACAAAAATACTAATAGCAACAATGTTTTGGATAAAGTCATAACACACATAGGATTTGATTATATAACAAATGAATAACTGGGGCATGGAAAAATAGAAATATACTGTCTTAAGGTTCTAAGAGTATACAGGAATTGATATAAATTAAATTAAGGTAAATTGTGACAAATTAAATGTGCATATTTTAATCCCAAGAGCAATACTTTAAAAAATAGCCATAGCAAAAAGTCAATAGAAGGGATAAAAATGGAATGCAAAAATATATATATTTCATTCAACAGGAGGAAGTTTGCTGCATCATTGATTCTTCCTTTTATGTATGATTTTTCAGTGGCATGCAATGCTATTTCTCTTCAGTTAAGTTCAGTTCAGTTGCTCAGTCAGATCCGACTTTGTGACCCAATGGACTGCAGCACACCAAATTTCCCTGTCCATCACCAAATCCTGGAACTTACTCAAACTCATGTCCATCGAGTCAGTGATGCCATCCAACCATCTCATTGTCTGTCATCCCCTTCTGCTCACATCTTCAATCTTTCCCAGCATCAGGGTCTTTTCAAATGAGTCAGTTCTTCCCATGAAGTGGCCAAAATATTAGAGTTTCAGCTTCAGCATGATTCCTTCCAGTGAATATTCAGGACTTATTTCCTTTAGGATTGACTGGTTGGATCTCCTTGCAGTCCAAAGGACTCTTAAGAGTCTTCTCCAACACCACAGTTCAAAAGCATCAGTTCTTCAGCGCTCGGCTTTCTTCACAGTCCAACTCTCAGATCCATACATGACTACTGGAAAAACCATAGCCTTGACTAGACAGACCTTTGTTGGCAAAGTAATGTCTCTGCTTTTCAATATGCTATCTAGGTTGGTCATAATTTTTCTTCCAAGGAGTAAGTGTCTTTTAATTTCATGGCTGCAGTCACCATCTGCAGTGATTTTGGAGGCCAAGAAAATAAAGTCTCTCACTGTTTCATTTGTTTCCCCATCTATTTGCCATGAAGTGATAGGACTGGATGCCACGATCTTAGTTTTCTGAATGTTGACTTTCAAGCTGACTTTTTCACTCTCATCTTTCACTTTCATCAAGGGGCTCTTTAGTTCTTCTTCACTTTCAGCCATAAGGGTGGTGTCATTTGGATATCTGAGGTTATTGATATTTCTCCTGGCAATCTTGATTCCAGCTTGTGCTTCATCCATCCTGTCATTTCACATGATGTACACCGCATATAAGTTAAATAAGCAGGGTGACAGTATACAGCCTTGATGTACTTTTTTCCTGATTTGGAACCAGTCTGTTGTTCATGCCCTATTCTAACTGTTGCTTCTTGACCTGCATACAGATTTCTCAAGAAGCGTATCAGGTGGTCTGGTATGCCCATCTCTTGAAGAATTTTCCACAGTTTGTTGTGATCCACACAGTCAAATGCTATTGGTGGCATTAACTTTCAAAATTGCAGTCCATCCTCTCAAATCCTGCCACTGCTTTATCAACTAAGGTTTATGCAATATTCAAAATCCTTTGTTTGTCATTTCAATAATCTTAATAGCATCTTCACCGGGAGTCGATTTTATCTTAAAAAATCACTTTCTCTTCTCAAGCATAAGAAGCAACTCTTCATCCATTAAAGTTTTACCAAGAGATGCAGCACTTCAATCGCATGTTCTGTCTCCACTTCTAATTGTACTTCTCTTGCTATTTCCACCACATCTGCAGTTACTTCCTCCACTGAAGTCTTGAACTCCTCAAAGCCATCCATGAGGGCTGGAATCAACTTTTTCCAAACTTTTGCTAATTTTGATCACTTTGCATGAATTAGAAATGTTCTCAATGGCATCTAGAATGGTAGATCCTTCTCAAAATGTTTTCAATTGACTTTGATGAGATCCATCAGAGGAATCACTGTCCATGACAGCTATAGCTTTATAAAATGTATTTCTTAAATGATAAGACTTGAAAGTCAAAATTATTCCTTGACCTATGGGCTGCAGAATGAATGTTGTATTATCAAGCATGAAACCAACCTTAATATCATTACACATCTCCATCAGAGCTCTTGGGTGACCAAGGTGTATTGTCAATGAGCAGTAATGCTTTAAAAGGAACTTTCTTCCTGAGCAGTATTTCTGAATACTGGATGGATGGCATCACTGGACATGAGCTTGATGAAGGACAGGGAAGTCTGGTGTGCTACAGTCCATGGGGTCGCAAAGAGTCGGATATGCCTGTGACGAACAGCAACAGTGTCTGATTAGTGGGTTTAAAATATCCCATAGGTACTTCCCTGGTGGTACAGTAGTTAAGACTTCACCTTCCAATGCAGGGTGTGGGTTCAATCCCTGGTCAGGGAACTAAAATTCCACATGCCTTGTGGACAAAAATAAAATAAAATAAAATCGAAACAATACTATAACAAATTTAATAAAGACTTTAATAATGGTCAGCATCAAAAAATATTTTAAAAAATATTCCATAGACCATGTTGTAAACAAATGTGCTATCATCCAGGTTTTGCTGTCCCATTTATGTAGCACAGGTGAGTAGATTTAGTATAATTCTCAGGGGCCTTAGGATTTTCAGAATGGTAAATGAACACTGACTTCAACTTAAAGTCACCAGTTACATTAGCCACTAAGAAGACAGTGAGCTTCTGCTCTGAAGCTTTGAAGCCAGGCATTGACTTCTCCTCTCTAAAAAAATGATAGATGGAAACTTTTTCCAAGAAGGCTGTTTTGCCTATGTTGAAAATGTGTTGTTTAGAGTAGGCAACTTCATTAGCTATCTTAGCTACATCTTCTGGATAACTTGCTGCAGTTTCTACATCAGCATTTGCTACTTCAACTTACCCTTTATGTTGAGGAGATGGCATCTCTCTGTAAACCTCATGAACAAACCTCTGCTACCTTCAGACTTTTCTTCTGCAACTTCCCCACTCTCTCAGCCTTCATAGACTGAAGAGACTTAGGACTTTGTTCTAATGTAGGTTTAAGAGACTGTCCCGACTGGTTTGATTTTCTGTTCAGACCGCTAAAACTTTCTCCATATCAGCAATAAGATTCTTTGTTTTATCATTCATGTATTCCCCTGGAGGAGGGCATGACAACCCAGTCCAATATTCTTGCCTGGAGAATCCCATGGACAGAGGAGTCTGGCAGACTACAATCTACAGAGTTACAAAGAGTCGGACACAGCTGAAGTGACTTAGCATGGAAGCACACTCATGTGTTCACTGGAGGAGCACTTTTAATTTTCTTCAAGTACTTTTTATTTGCATTCGCAGCTTGGCTGTTTGGTGCAAGATGCCTAGTTTCCAGTCTATCTTGGATTTTGATATGTTTTCCTCACTAAGCTAAATCATTTCTAACCTTTGATTTACTGTATGAGATATATGACTGTTTCTTTCACTTGAATTCTTTGAGACCACTGTAAGGTTTTTATTTGGTCTAATTTTAATCTTATATTATATATTAGGGAATAAGGAAGCCCCAGAAGAGGGAGAGATGCTGGCAATAGCTGATCATACAGCAGTCAGAACACAAACTATTTATCAATTAAGTTTGTATTTTACATAGGCACAGTTTATGGTACTCCAAAACAATTACAATAGTCATATCAGGGTCTTTTAAAATGAGTCAGTTCTTTGCATCAGGTGGCCAAAGTACTGGAGTTTCAGCTTCAACATCAGTCCTTCCAATGAACACTCAGGACTGATCTCCATTAGGATGGACTGGTTGGATCTCCTTGCAGTCCAAAGGACTCTCAAGAGTCTTCTCCAAAACCACAGTTCAAAAGCATCAATTACTGGAAAAACCACAGCCTTGACTAGATGGACCTTTGTTGACAAAGTAATATCTCTGCTTTTTAATATACTGTCTAGGTTGGTCATAACTTTCCTTCCAAGGAGTAAGTGTCTTTTAATTTCATGGCTGCAATCACCATCTGCAGTGATTTAGTATCAACTGTAAATAAAGGTTTAACAAATATTTTAAGGCAGCTCTAGGCTGATTATCTTATTATGTTATGTACACCCATGGTTGATTCATGTCAATGTATGGCAAAACCAATACAGTATTGTAAATTAAAATAAAGGAAAAAAATTATTACAAAAAAAATAAAATAAAATATTAAAAAAAAGAAGAAGAAGAAGAAGAAACTCGAAATAATTTTGGCATGTTATGTCTTCAGCATAGATTCTAAAATATTTTAAAATGACTGAACTAACATTTAAATCTTTACCTCTATTGGAAAATAAAAAGATGTATAATAACAGTCCCTGGTCTAAAGAGGGAGACCTCTAAAGAGGGAGTCTCATCATAATTGATTAGAAGTAAAAGCCTACTAATGTATGAAAACCACAATACAAATTTTAATAAATTTCATGAAATTATTAATTATAATACTTATACATTATAGTTATTAATAATAGATATTAATATAGCTAAATAGCTATAGAATTTTAGTGGCACCTGAACTGAGTCTTGAATTAAACTTCAGTAATCATAAGCAGCATGAACAGCATGACAAGAAGAAGAAACAAAATGAAAAGAAAAAATTCAGTGCAGAAAAAATGAATTTTGTTTATGAAACAGTGGAGTTTTTGAGCAGAGGAATTATCTGCGCTTTGGAGACTGATCTTCCTCTTCTGGAGTCCCTGAATGTACAAGCTGTCCCACCAATGTGTCTGGCTGCCACCAGCTGTCATTCACTCACAGCAGTGTCCTTACTTCTTCCTTCCTCCATTTCAAATTGCAATTACTTTAAAAGTTCTAACTGAAGCCTGTACAATAACTCATAGTCCCATCTCCTTCTTCTGAGTCTCTATACTATTAGTACTTGTATTCTTTTTCTCCTTCAGTTTAGCTTTTTGAAATAAATATCCACTTCATTTAGTTCTTTACCACAGTACCCACAGAAGACCTTTAACATAAATGATTCAATGAAGTGTTTCATGACTGGATACCAATTTCTTAGAATAATTAGGCACTAAGGTCCTCGTCCTAATGCATTTCAGTCTCAGTAACTATTAAAGCAAAGGGTCTTCTCATGAGCCAAGCCAAAGAGTCCTCTGTTTCTTCATTCATAAAGCAGGCACCTTTTTATTATTTTAAGTGGCTATCATAGAAATGAAATACAGACTAATTACTACTGTATATTCAACATTCTGAAGCATGCAAATAAGCTTCATAATAGCATTGACAATTTTTATATTTACTTTTAAAATAATTGAAAACACTTTCCTCTTTTGCAAAAAAAATTTTTTTAAATACTGTATAAGAATAAAAATGAACTACCAACAATTGACAAGAATTTGTCCTACTCAGAGATTTTTATAGCTACATGTGATATCCTGCACATAAAATGAAATTAAACTTCACTTCCATAAATTACTCTATTTCTTATGGTTACAGAAAATATACTCTTTTCAATAATTTTCAAAAATAGCCTAGAGAGATTGATTTTTATTGAACATGGACAATCTGTCACACATCTGGACCATACGTATTACAGGTATGCAATTTTAAAAAATATTTTAATGTTAATCTAATTTAAAATATTCAGGTAAAATAGAAAAAACTTAGTAACATAGGTTATTTGCCATTAGTTTTTCCATAAGTTTTACTTATTCAGAAGATATGTTGGTAACATTCCTGTGTTTGTTTCCTTTCTTTGAGTGAGTGAAATATCAATAAAATTCATGCACATGCATACCTTGAACAATTCAAAGGCCACATCCTTATTGCAGTTACATGAAGAAAGAGACTTCCTATTTGTCATAACAGAACACTTACAGAGAGACTGATTTTGTAATACATGCTTTTCTATATATCTGCATAATCATATATTATTGAAACACATTTTAACAAAAGATAAAGTGTTGAATTCCATTACCAGGAACACACAACAAATACTGTGAATGCTTCAACATTCAAATAGAAATGAAGGCAGATTTGTCCATAGAGTGCTCATAATTGCTTTTTCATTTAGCTACTTCTAATAACCCTCTAACAATCATCCATCTGGGGAAAAAAAGAAAGGGCAAGTTCCAAAACATTGAGTCCAATCCTTTGTACCGCTGAGCAATCTCTTTTGAAAGGGGCATTTTGCATATACTCTCTGATTGATGAAAGGAGCCCTTTCTAAGTCTTGATCGGGGGAAATTAAAAGAGAGATCATGTGACTACCATTAAAAATCTGTGAAAATGGTACATCATAAGCCCCGGGTACCACTTAGAATTTGTAAGGGCAAGATTCAACTAAGTAGGTATTTCTGTTTTTTTGACAATTTGAATAGACTTAAAAACATTTAGCTGAGATTTTAGAAGTCACAGGGCACAGCATTAGCAAAAAGATCATTTAAGACAAAATCCCAGATTCGTTTGCCATGTTCTTGCTTCATGTTTGAAGAACATCTCCTTCAAGTCACTTATTTTGTTACATTAACAGACTATGGAGCTTTTCTCCTCCCTTGGGTCTACATTCTTCTCCCAGGGCACACACAGGCCATCAGCTGAAGGTTTTCACCATATGAGTCCAACACCAAGAAAGACCTATACTATCCACAGGACCATCTGAATATAGTTACCAATGTCTAAAAACTGTCTGCAATGCAGAAGACACAGGAGACATGGGGTTCGATCCCTGGGTCGGGAAGATTGGAGAAAGAAATCGAAACCCACTCCAATATTCTTTCCTGTTGGGCTTCAGTCCATGGGGTCCAAAAGAGTCAGACACAACTTAGTGACTAAACAGGGTTTCCCTGGTGGTACAGAGGTTAAAGCGTCTGCCCGCAATGTGGGAGACCTGGGTTCGATCCCTGGGTTGGGAAGATCCCCTGGAGAAGGAAATGGCAACCCACTCCAGTATTCTTGCCTGGAGAATCCCATGGACGGAGGAGCTTGGTGGGCTACAGTCCACGGGTCGCAAAGAGTCAGACACGACTGTGCGACTTCACTTTCACTTTCACTTTAGTGACTAAACAACAACAACATTAAAAGTGCCAGAAGGTTGAGGAGAGGTGGGCACCAAATTTTGAAACAAATGTAAATTTGGCACAGAAATAAATTCTTATGTAGACAGTTTTCAAACAGTTTATGCAATGTTCAAACAATTAATGCAATGTCCTTGGATTCATTGAACTATAAGCCAACTTTCTCAATTTGTGCAGTAGGCAAGACCTGTATTTTGTCTCCAAATCATGTTGCATTTTCTATTCATTCCAGGAACTCAATGATCTCATTTCATTACATGTTCAAGTAGCTCCTTATTTGCTGATCTTCATAATAACATCTAAGCTCCTTTGCAAGGCTTTCCTAGGACTCCATTCATGGTCACAAGCCTTGTATCTCTGTTTTCAGTCCCCACCCCATGCTTCATTAGAGGAACTCGTCAGTCCCCCAAATAGGATCTACACTTTAATTTTTAATCTCTGAGTCTCAGTCTTTACTGTTTATGCTAATAAATTTTCCACATCCTTTTCCCATAAGCTGTCTAAATTCTACCAACAATCAAGACAGGAAACATCCTCTATGAAGTATCTATTAATCCTCTTCTCTTTGTCAAAAACACTTTTAAAACTTTTTAAAATTGTTCTTGCTTTTACTTATTTATTTTTGATTGAATTGCTTTACAATATTATGTTGGTTTCCTCCATACATCAACATGACTCAGCCATAGGTATACATATGTCCCCTCCCTCTTGAACCTCCTTCCTACCTCCCACCCCATCGCATTCCTCTAGGTTGTTACAGAGCCCTAATTTGAGTTCCCTGAGCAATACAGAAAATTTCCACTGGCTATCTATGTTACAAATGGTAGTGTATATGCTTCCATGTAATGCTCATAATGTATACTACAGACCATAAGTATTTGCAGGCATGAGGAAGTTACTGGAATTATTCAGTGATATACTGAATAAATATCATTCATTTATTCTACCATTCTAAACACTATGGTTTTTCCAGTGGTCATGTATGGATGTGAGAGTTGGACTGTGAAGAAAGCTGAGCACTGAAGAATTGAGGCTTTTGAACTGTGGTGTTGGAGAAGACTCTTGAGAGTCCCTTGGGCTGCAAGGAGATCCAACCAGTCCATTCTAAAGGAGATCAGTCCTGGGTGTTCTTTGGAAGGACTGATGCTAAAGCTGAAGCTCCAGTACTTTGGCCACCTCATGCAAAGAGTTGACTCATTGGTAAAGACCCTGATGCTGGGAAGGATTGGGGGCAGGAGGAGAAGGGGACAACAGAGAATGAGATGGCTGGATAGCATCACCAACTCGATGGACATGAGTTTGGGTAAACTCTGGGTGTTGGTGAGGCCAAGGAGGCCTGGCATGCTGCGATTCATGGGGTCACAAAGAGTCGGACATAACTGAGCGACTGAACTGAACTGAAGCATTATAATAGACACACTATCTTTAAGCAACTCACAGTTTGGTGATCTAACAAGTATCCAGGTGAGGGCATATCTCTTTATTTGTTTGTATCCCAAAAAGTAAATAACTCTATATTTCAAACATAAAGTGTTGCTGATAAATGTTTGCTGACTTGAAACCCATGTAATAAAATCAATCCTAGCTAAAGTATTAGGAAATTATTGTATTAATTTACTAAGGAGAATTGGTATTTTAAAATTAATAAGCTCAAAAAGAGATGCCAAGTACACTCCAATGATGTTTTAGGAATATGGATTTATTAGAAAATCTCAAATTATAGAAAATAGTCAAGTATCTACATCATACATCCATCATATTTATAGGGAAGGTATTCATATATATCCATGAGAGAAGATAAAGCTAATTTTACTGTATATTTGGACATAGCCTTCAGTTTAGCTCAGTCATGTCTGACTTTTTGTGACCCCATGACTGCAGCATGCCAGGCTTCCCTGTCTATCACCAGCTCCTGGAGCCTGCTCAAACTCATGTCCATCAAGTCGGTAATACCATTCAACCATCTCATCCTCTGTCATCCCCTTCTCCTTCTGCCTTCAATCTTCCCCAGTATCAGGGTCTTTTTCAATAAGTCAGTTCTTTGCATCAGGTGGCCAAATTTTGGGAGCTTCAACTACAGCTTCAGTCCTTCCGATGAATACTCAGGACTGATTTTCTTTAGGACTGACTGCTTTAATCTCCTTTCAGTCCATGGGACACTTGAGTCTTCTCTAACAGTTCAAAAGCATCAATTCTTTGGCACTTAGTTTTCCTTATGGTACAACTCTTACATCCACACATGACTATTGGAAAAACCATAGCTTTGACAGTATGGACCTTTGTTGGCAAAGCAATGTCTCTGCTTTTTAATATGCTGTCTAGGTTGGTCATAGCTTTTCTTCAAAGGAGCAAGTGTCTTTTAATGTCATGGCTGCAGTCTCAATCTGCAGTGATTTTGGAGTCCCAAAAATAAAGTCTGTCACTGTTTCCATTGCTTCTCCATCTATTTGCATTGAAATGATGGGACCAAATGCCATGATTTTAGTTTTTTGAATGTTGAGTTTTAAGCAAGCCTTTTCACTTTCCTCTTTCACCTTCATCAAGAGGCTCCTCAGCTCCTCTTCACTTTCTGCCATAAGGGTGATGTCATCTGCATATCTGAGGTTACTGATATTTCTCCTGGCAATGTTGATTGCAGCCTGTGCTTCCTCCAGGCCAGCATTTTGCATGATGCACCTCAAGAATGCTCAAACTACCGCACAATTGCACTCATCTCACACGCTAGTAAAGTAATGCTCAAAATTCTCCAAGCCAGGCTTCAGCAATACATGAACTGTGAACTTCCAGATGTTCAAGCTGGTTTTAGAGAAGGCAGAGGAACCAGAGATCAAATTGCCAACATCTGCTGGATCATCGAAAAAGCAAGAGAGTTCCAGAAAAACATCTATTTTTGCTTTATTGACTTTGCCAAAGCATTTGACTGTGTGGATCACAATCAACTGTGGAAAATTCTGAAAGAGATGGGAATGCCAGACCACCTCACCTGCCTCTTGAAAAATCTATATGCAGGTCAGGAAGCAACAGTTAAAACTGGACATGGAACAACAGACTGGTTCCAAATAGGACAAGGAGTACGTCAAGGCTGTATATTGTCACCCTGCTTATTTAACTTCTAGGCAGAGTACATCATGAGAAACACTGAGCTGGAAGAAGCACAAGCTGGAGAGAAATACCAATAACCTAGGATATGCAGATGTTACCACCCTTATGGCAGAAAGTGAACTAAAAAGCCTCTTGATGAAAGTGAAAGAGGAGAGTGAAAAAGTTGGCTTAAAGCTCAACATTCAGAAAACGAAGATCATGGCATCTGGTCCCATCACTTCATGGCAAATAGATGGAGAAACAGTGGAAACTGTGTCAGACTTTATTTTGGGGGGCTCCAAAATCACTGCAGATGGTGACTGCAACCATGAAATTAAAAGACGCTTACTCGTTGGAAGGAAAGTTATGACCAACTAGATAGCATATTGAAAAGGAGAGACATTACTTTGCCAACAAAGGTCCGTCTAGCCAAGGCTATGGTTTTTCCAGTAGTCATGTATGGATGTGAGAGTTGGACTGTGAAGAAAGCTGAGTGCTGAAGAATTGATGCTTTTGAACTGTGGCATTGGAGAAGACTCTTGAGAGTCCCCTGGACTGCAAGGAGATGGAACCAGTCCATTCTAAAGGAGATCAGTCCTGGGATTTCTTTAGAAGGAATGATGCTAAAGGTGAAACTCTAGTACTTTGGCCACCTCATGTGAAGAGTTGTCTCATTGGAAAAGACTCTGATGCTGGGAGGGATTGAGGGCAGGAGGAGAAGGGGATGACAGAGGATGAGATGGCTGGATGGCATCACCAACTTGATGGCTGTGAGTTTGAGTGAACTCCGGGAGTTGGTGATGGACAGGGAGGCCTGGCGTGCTGCAGTTCATGGGGTCACAAAGAGTTGGACACAACTGAGCAACTAAACTGAACTGAACTGACTCTGCATATAAATAATATAAGCTGGGTGACAATATACAGCCTTGACGTACTCCTTTCCCTATTTGGAACCAGTGGTTGTTCCATGTCCTGTTTTATCTGTAACTTCTTGACCTGCATACAGATTTCTCAGGAGGCAGGTCAGATGGTCTGGTATTCCCATCTCTTGAAGAATTCTCCAGAGTTTGTTGTAATCCACACAGTCAAAGGCTTTGGTGTAGTCAATAAAGCAGAAGTATATGTTCCTCTGGAACTCTCTTGCTTTTTTGATGATCCAACAGGTGTTGGCAATTTGATCTCTGCTTCCTCTGCCTTTCCTAAATCCAGCTTGAACATCTGGAAGTCCATGGCTCATATACTGTTGAAGCCTGGCTTAGAGAATTTTGAGCACTACTTTACTGGCGTGTGAGATGACTGCAATTGTGCGGTAGTTTAAACATTGTTTGGCATTACCTTTATTTGGGATTAGAATGAAAACTGACCATTTCCAGTCCTGTGGCGACTGGTGAGTTTTCCAATTTCCTGGCATATTGAGTGTGGCATTTTAATGGCATCATCTGTTAGGACTCGAAATAGCTCAGTGGAATTCCATCATATATCTGGATATAGCCTTGGAATGCAGCAAACACTGATAGAACGTAAGTATGGATGATCACTGGGAAAACTGGAAAGGAACTGCCTTTTTAAACATTTGGACCATAAAGAAACTGAGTACTACAGAATTGATGCTTTTAAACTATGGTGTTAGAGAAGACTCTTGAGAGTCTCTTGGACAGCAAGGAGATCAAACCAGTCAATTCTAAAGCAAATCAACCTTGAATATTCATTGGAAGGACTGATTATGAAGCCAAAACTCCAATACTTTGACCACCTGATACAACGAGCCAACTTATTGGAAAAGAATCTGATGCTGGGAAGAATTGAAGGCAGGAGGAGAAGTGGGTGACAGAGGATGTGATGGTTGGATGGCATCATCAACTCAGTTGACATGAGTTTGAGCAAACTCTGGAAGATAGTGAAGGATAGGGAAGCCTACCATGCTGCAGTTCATCGGGTCACAAAGAGTTGGACACAGCTGTGTGACTGAACAACAACAAAATAGCCACAGGCAGAAATATACACCCTGACAAACGCTGCAATTATCAGTCACAAAGGACTATTGCATTTTAGAAATAAGGTCTTATCTGTCCATTGAAGACACGTTTCTAGCATATAAATCATAAAGCAGTGATAAGTGTGAATTATGAAATTCATTTGAAAATGGCCATTTAATGGGCCATAGCCTCACACAGAGAAAATTTAGTCTCTTGCTTTGGCAGCTGCCTGTCATTCCTTTCTACAAACAAGGCAAGCAGTTTTTAAGCTGACAAATAGCCTACATTTAGGCAAATGTAATACTATGCTTACAAACCTTAATGGCAGGCAAACCTCTAAAGACTCAGACATTTGGTTTGAATGAGATAAATGTGCAAAGGGCCACCCACCTATCAGAAGCCTTTCTGAACTCTTGGTTCTCCCTCTCCTCTTCAGGATTCCCTAAGTGGCCCCTTTATCTTCCTTCCCTCTAGTCTCCTCCCCCACCCTCCTCCATCAGCTTCCCTACAAGGCTCTCTAGAAAGCCAGAAGTCACCCCCACCTCGTTAGTCACAGTATGGTTCTAGGCTTTAGGCCAGGGCAACTTGTCAACTGGATGTTAGTAGAGCCTTATTAAAAAAAACTCTTCATTGAGTATAATATTAAAACCCCAGCAATGAAAAGAACTGTAAGTATGCTCTTCCCCAAACGGTGCTCACAAAAGCAAGTTTGTAGTTTTAGTTTCTATGTGGTTCAGACTAGTTCAGTTTCTCCTGGATCAAGACTGTAACCAAGGATCTCAGGCAACACGAAGGAGGAAGCAGGAGGCAGTTTCCAGAAACACAAATTTTCTGCAGTCATCAGTAACCCCTGCTCTATGTCCACAGGACAGCACATCCTTCAGAAGGATTTTTTTTTTTTCTCCTTCTGTTCTGGAATTCTTTTCCACAAAATTTGATAAGGGAGAAAAACTATTGAAAAGCAACATTTTTTCCCCATGTTGTCCTTAAAATATTGACATAATGTAGAAGCTTTTTTTGCCTGAGGTAAACAGGCAGTTTTAATGAAGGATTTAAAGGTACTGAACCAGATAAAAACATACTGAGTTCTGCATTGCACTTTATTTTCAAAATATTTTGTATGTCCAGCATGTCTTTCTGAAAAAGCAAAGTAAAGAAAAAAGGTGTGGCATCTTGAATCTCTTATTAGGAAAGCAATTTTAGTAAGTGCCTCTTTGTTCTATTTTTCTGTTTTGAGTTCTTAAAATGACATACTGTTTAGGAAAGAGTTCCTCCACCTAGGTGTAATTTACCCAACTAGTTTATCTTGTGATGGATTAAAGCATAAAGCTTTATTTTACTATATGCAAATAATATGTAATTATTAATTACATATTAATATCCTTTTGATATTAATGATATTAATATCCTCCTTAATAGCATTTCATGTCTGAATTCCAGGCAAATTGCTTTTCTACCATCTCTTGGTTCCTATTTAAACAGATTAGTTTCCTACATTACATTATTCCATTTAATCCAGTTGAGCAAAGATTTCTTGGGCACGAGCTTCAACCATATCACATTGGTTTGGGTTCCCTCACCATTTTAGTTTTCATATTCTGAAACAAGTTTGGATTCAGATTTCCTTATCTGTGAAAAAGTGTATATATACATGACCTCTATTGTCTCTTTCAGTTTTTACATTTTTGCTAACTTCTAATGTGAGAAATACATGAATATGAAGCATGAACCCACTTTGAAACTATAAAAGGAAATGCAAATATGAATTAGAGACATATAAAATTACACAGCAATAATTTTATATAGTGGTAACAGGGAATCTAGCTTGATGCACCTTTCAGAATGATAGGCAGCATTTATCTAGAATCAACTGATAGTATCAAAGGGTTATCATTTACGTCACATTTCAAGTTAACTTATTTCACCTGTAGGTGGTAGAAAAGAAGATTCTTTCCTTAATGCATATTTGTTTTGTTTTGTTTTTCCTTGTTTGCCCTATACTTACTGACCTTGAATAACTTTAGTAGGTCTAAAAAAAAAAAAAAAGAATTAGAATTTTAATCAACCTTAGCATAAATTATAACGACGCTTCTTATCTGTTATTTTTACCCCCTCAGACATAACAGGGAGAAGGCAATGTCACCCTACTCCAGTACTCTTGCCTGGAAAATCCCATGGACGGAGGAGCTTGGTAGGCTGCAGTCCACAGGGTCGGGAAGAGTCAGACACGACTGAGCGACTTCACTCTCACTTTTCACTTTCATGCATTGGAGAAGGAAATGGCAACCCACTCCAGTGTTCTTGCCTGGAGAATCCCAGGGACGGGGGAGCCTTTTGGGCTGCCATCTATGGGGTCGCAGAAAGTCGGACAAGACTGAAGCGACTTAGCAGCAGCAGCAGCAGCAGCAGCAGCAGCAGCAGCAGCAGCAGACATAACAGAGTATTTTTATTAATATCCTTTTTTAAATTGCTGTAGACTATATTGGCTGTAGCAGTCTATAACAGACCTATTTTTCAGATTTTTATTCTAGCTAGTTGTCAAGTGGCTACCTCAGAATATGATGACTATTACATTTGTTTAGTATTCTAGCCTCACTATAGGTGAAATTTAATATAATTGTGTGGTTATAAATATACTATTATTATGAATTTACCATGATATTT
The DNA here is from genome assembly GCF_032405125.1 of Capricornis sumatraensis. Lineage (NCBI taxonomy): Eukaryota > Metazoa > Chordata > Mammalia > Artiodactyla > Bovidae > Capricornis > Capricornis sumatraensis. Next base: position 70,925,784 of record NC_091081.1, on the reverse strand, counting down.
TAAAATGATGTGTAACAGAATAGCTCAACTATTTTGTGAAATAATGCAGAAATATTCAGTTGGAACTATATGCCATAAAAAAAAGTCATGATCAGGCTGTATTTTAACTGTATCACAAATTTTCAAATAAATAAAATTTTCTTTAGAAAATGATAAAATTGCAGGTATCAAAGATTAGTGAATTTTTAAGAAATAAGCATTTTACACTTGATTTTGCAAAATAAATCATTATACCAATATTATGAAGTGGCCCAAACTCTTAAGCCACTCAGTCTAGGTTGAAATCTCTATAGTTATCTCTGTGCTTAACTTCTCTATTCCTCATAGGTAATAAGATGGAATACTCAAAGCACTCACCAAAGAACATGCACTCAACAGAAGCACCAATTATTATATTATCCCCATACTGCTCACTTAGAAAGACAGTGCAGAAAAGATACCTGTGTACATGTCCATGTTAGACAATATGTAGCAATTTTTAATGTAATTATTGAATGTATATGAATTTGTACTATCTGCCAGAGTAATTCTGGCATTTTTTATCATTATTTTTTAGTAAATAGAAATGAAAAATAAAAATTGTATATATTTAAGTTACATGGTGAAAGTGCAAGTGTTAAGTCACTCAGTCATGTTCAACTTTTTGTGACCCCATGGGCTGTAGCCCACCAAGCTCCTCTGTCCATGGAATCTTCCAGGCGATACTGGAGTGGGCAGACATTCCCTTCTCCTGGGGATCTTCCCAACCCAAGGATTAAACCTGGGTCTCCTGCATTGTGGGCAGATTCTTTATTGTCTGAGCCACCAGGGAAGCCCCATTTGAAACTTTCATAATGTATGCTTTCAGAACTGTATACATTTCCAGCTTCAGTAAAGTAGTAGAAGTGAAAAGTAAAAGTCGTATACATATATATTTGAGATATACCATTTGATATTTTGATATATATATATATCATGAAATAATCACCATAATTGTTATTCTATTCTTTAGCGGTGGGACCATTTTAAGATCTACCTTCTTAATACATTTCAAGTATATAATACTGTATTGTTAGCTATTGTCTCATTGCTGTATGTTAGATCTCCAGCACTTATTTACTTCACAGGACTGGAAATTTGTATCCTTTAACCAACATCTCCTCATGTTCCCCTCCTCCTAAGTCCCTGCTGCTAGGTCGCTTCAGTCATGTCCGACTCTGTGCGACCCCATAGACGGCAGCCCACTAGCTCCTCTGTCTCTGGGATTCGCCAGGCAAGAATACTGGAGTGGGTTTCCATTTCCTTCTCCAATGCATCAAAGTGAAAAGCGAAAGTCAAGTCGCTCAGTTGTCCTGACTCTTAGCGACCCCATGGACTGCAGGCTCCTCCGTCCATGGGATTCTCCAGGCAAGAGTACTGGAGTGGGGTGCCATTGCCTTGTCTGCCTAAGTCCCTAGGAACTACTATTTAAAGAGAGAAGAGTAAAGGTAAAACCTTTGTAGCATAAAATTTTATAAATATTGTGGTATAAATTAGCACCTTCACAGACTGTGCTTTCAAATACTCAGCATAGTACTTCACCTATGGTAAGTATTCAATAAATGTCTGTTAAATGTAATAATAATCATAATTATGGTGTTGGAAAGAGCACAATACATTGTGTTCTATGATGACTTCTGATTGTGCCTAATGCATACCATCTGTTCTTTCAAGTAAAATTGTTTAAAATTTATTCAAAAATTAGCCTTTTCTCTATAAAATGGTGTGAACATCTAACAAAACTCTTACTTTTCAGACTGCCTGTAATAACTGTGACTCAATCAACTCTTGATGGCATACAATAGAATCTTGATAGAAGTTTCTGAGAAAATTTCAAATTTAGAACAATGTTTCAGTGAAGACTGCCTGATATTTACCCATATCATTAGTATCAGTTCAGTTCAGTCACTCAGTCATGTCTGACTCTTTGCGACCATGTGGACTGCAGAATGCTAGGCTTCCCTGTTAAGCATCAACTCACAAAGCTTGCTCAAACTCATGTCCATCAAGTCAGTGATGGCATCCAACCATCTCATCCTGTCTCATCCCCTTCTCCTCCTACCTTCAATCCTTCCCAGCATCAGAGTCTCTTCAAATGAGTCAGTTCTTTGCATCAGGTGGCCAAAGTATTGGAGCTTCAGCTTCAGCATCAGTCCTTCCAATGTATATTCAGGACAGATTTCCTTTAGGATTGACTGGTTTGATCTCCTTGCAGTCCAAGGGACACTCAAGAGTCTTCTCCAACATCACAGTTCAAAAGCATCAGTTCTTTGACACTCAGCTTTCCTTATAGTCCAACTCTCACATTCATACATGACTAACAGAAAAACCATAGCTTTGACTAGACAGACCTTTGTCAATAAAGTAATGTCTCTGTAATATTCTGTCTAGGTTGGTCATAGCTTTTCATCCAAGGAGCAAGCGTCTTTTAATGTCAAGGCTTCAGTCACACTCTGAAGTGATTTTGGAGCCCAAAAAGATAAAGTTTGTCACTGTTTCTGTTGTTTCTCCATCTATTTGCCATGAAGTGAAGGGACCAGATGCCATGATCTTCGTTTTCTGAATGTTGAGTTTTAAGCCAACTTTTTCACTCTCCTCTTTCACCTTCATCAAGAGGTTCTTTAGTTCTTCCTTGCTTTCTGCCATAAGAGTGGTATCATCTGCATATCTGAGGTTGTTGATATTCCTCCCAGCAATGTTGATTCCAGCTTGTGTTTCATCCAGTCCAGAATTTTGTATGATTTACTCTGCATATAAGTTAAACAAGCAGGGTGACAATACCCAGCCTTTACATACTCCTTTCCCAGTTTGGAACCAGTTGGTTGTTCCATGTCTGGTTTTAACTGTTGCTTCTTGACCGACATGTAGATTTCTCAGGAAGCAGGTAAGGTGGTCTGCTATTCCATCTCTTGAAGAATTATGCATAGTTTGCTGTGATACACACAGTCAAAAGCTTTGGCATAGTCAACAAAGCAGAAGTAGATGTTTTTTCTGGACCTCTCTTGCTTTTTCAATGACCCAACAGATGTTGGCAATTTGATCTCTGGTTTCTCTGACTTTTCTAAGTCCAGCTTGAACATCTGAAAGTTCTCAGTTCACATACTGTTGAAGCCTCACTTGGAGAATTTAGACCATTACTTTGAAGGGTGTGAGATGAGAGCAAATGTGCAGTTCTTTGAACATTCTTTGGCATTGCCTTTCTTCAGGATTGGAATAAAAACTGACCTTTTCCAGTCCTGTGACCACTGCTGAATTTTTCAAATTTGCTGGCATATTGAGTGCAGCACTTTAACAACATCATCTTTTAGGATTTGAAATAGCTCAACTGGAATTCCCACCTCCACTAGCTTCATTCATAGTGATGCTTCCTAAGGCCTACTTGACTTCACATTCCAGGATGTCTGACTCTGGGTGAGTGATCACACCATCATGGTTATCTGAGTCATGAAGATCTTTCTTCTACATAGTTCTTCTGTGTATTCTTACCATATCTTCTTAATATCTTCTGCTTCTGTTAGGTCCATACCATGTCTGTCCTTTATTGAGCCCATCTTTCCTTGGAAGAAAACTTATGACCAACCTAGAAAGCATATTCAAAAGCAGAGACATTACTTTGCCGACTAAGGTCCATCTAGTCAAGGCTATGGTTTTTCTAGTAATCATATATGGATGTGAGAGTTGGACTGTAAAGAATGCTGAGCGCCAAAGAATTGATGCTTCTGAACTGTGGTGTTGGAGAAGACTCTTGAGAGTCCCTTGGACTGCAAGGAGACCCAATCAGTCCATTCTGAAGGAGATCAGCCCTGGGATTTCTTTGGAAGGAATGATGCTCAAGCTGAAACCAGTACTTTGGCCACCTCATGCGAAGAGTTGACTCATTGGAAAAGACTCTGATGCTGGGAGGGATTGGAAGGAGGAGGAGAAGGGGACGACAGAGGATGAGATGGCTGGATGGCATCACTGACTCGATGGATGTGAATCTGAGTGAACTCCGGGAGTTGGTGATGGACAGGGAGGCCTGGCGTGCTGGGATTCATGGGGTCACAAAGAGTCGGACACGACTGAGCGACAGAACTGAACTGAACTTGCATGAAATGTTCCCTTGGTATCTCTAATTTTCTTGAAGAGATCTCTAGTCTTTCCCATTCTATTGTTTTCCTCTATTTCTTTGCACTGATCACTGAGGGTGGCTTTCTTATCTCTCCTTGCTATTCTTTGGAACTCTGCATTCAGATGGGTATATCTTTCCTTTCCTCCTTTGCCTTTCACTTCTGTTCTTAGCTATTTGTAAGGCCTTGTCAAACAACCACTTTGCTTCCTTGCATTTCTTTTTCTTGGGAATAGTCTTGATCACTGCCTCCTGTACAAGTCATGAACCTCTGTCCATAGTTCTTCAGGCACTCTGTCTATCAGATCGAATCCCTTGAATCTATTTCTCACTTCCACTGTATAGTCATAAGGGATATGATTTAGGTCATACTTGAATGGCCTAGTAGTTTTCCCTACTTTATTCAATTTAAGTTTGAATTTGGCAATAAGGAGTTCATGATCTGAGCCACAGTCAGCTCCTGGTCTTGTTTTTTGCTGACTATATAGAGCTTCTCCATCTTTGACTGTAAAGAATATAATCAATCTGATTACCGTGGTAACCATCTGTTGATGTCCCTGTGTAGAGTCGTCTCTGAGGGTGTTTGCTATGACCAGTGCATTCTCTTGGCAAAACTCTGTTAATCTTTGCCCTGCTTCATTCTGTACTCCAAGGCCAAATTTCCCCGTTGCTCCAGGTATCTATTGACTTCCTACTTTTGTATTCAAGTCCCTTGTGATGAAAAGGACATCTTTGGGGGTGTTAGTTCTAGAAGGTCTTGTAGGTCTCCCTAGAACCACTCAACTTCAGCTTCTTTGGAATTATGGTTGGGGCATAGACTTGGATTACTGTGATTTTGAATTGTTGTTTGCATTGGAAACGAACAGAGATCATTGTCATTTGAGACTGCATCCAAGTACTGCATTCGACTCTTTTGTTGACTATGATGGCTACTCCATTTCTTCTAAGGGATCATTTCCTACAATTAGTAGATATAGTGGTCATCTGAATTAACTTCACCCATTCCAGCCCATTTTAGTTTGCTGATTCCTAAAATGTTGATGTTCACTCTTGCTGTCTCCTGTTTGACCACTTCCAATTTACCTTGATTTGTGGATCTAATATTCCAGGTTCCTATGCAATATTGTTCTTTACAGAATTGAACTGTACTTCCATCATCAGTCACATACACAACTGGGCATTGTTTTTGCTTAAATATCATTAGTATAGCCATCAAGAAACCATGAACAGTATTTGAGAATATTCTAGGAACTCTGATATTGAATTCTTAAATGTCATAAAATAGTAAATTATTTATTATTGAATATTTTGTTTCTGACATTTTTGTAGGAGCTATAGATCAATTCACCACATCATTCTGACTTTATATTGCTGTTTTATGGAAATACAGTCTATTGCTTTATATTGAGGATTTATTATTTTAATAGAATAGTTTAAGCAACAAAAGTTTTTTTTTTTTTCAATTAGATCTAAAATATGACTGGTATGTGGTCTTGGCTATCTCACTGGGATCTCACTAGGATATGTCAGTCAAATAAATTCAAGATCCAGTGAGCATATATTAATTCCCTGTCACAGAGAACACAGGTTGGTTCCAGGTATACAATGAGGATGAGGATTTAGGATCTGCCCTCAGAAGGTATTAATAAAAGTTGTAGTTGGAAAGGTAGGACAAAGATACATATGCTCACAAATTATACAAGGCAAAATAACATGAGCAATAGAAGAAGAATATCCCAAAGGAAAGAAAATTCATAGCCAACTAACAGAGGGAGAAGGGTCTCAAAAGCTCAACCTAAGAGGAGATTTATAAGCCAAACTTAGATGATCAGGGGTGAATTTGATAGATTTTTAAAATATAGATCTCTACAAGAGAATTCAATTTTTCCATTATCAACAAATATTTACTGTGTATCTACTATGAGCAAGTATGTGGTTGTCATTGAGGATACAAATATGAATAATTATTTGATATCAAAGAAAGTGAGACAGACAAACAAGTAAACAAATGATAATATAATGCAATCAGTGAAGATGGAGAACTAACCTCCTTACTTGGGGCAAAGAGGAAATGGAGATTAAGAAGCCTTTGGGGAAGAAGAGATGAATGAATCAACTTCTTTAAGACAAGGGATCATCACAGGACTCAGTTAGATGAAGTGCTAGGAGGTGGTAATGGGTTTAGCATCTTTATATATTTGATCATCAAAAACCGTTTGTAAGCTACATTTTACCAAGTATTTTTTTTAAAGTCTTGAGTTAAGAGAAAACATGAGAAATTCTGAGAAATTTTGTCAGATTCTTATGGCTGGAGAGCAAAGTGGTGAGCAAACGTCATCAAAGAAAGTGGCAAATTGGAAGTAGGGTTGGAATCCTAAGGGTTTTTAATATTTTGCCGTGGAGTTTACTCTTTATCTGGAATACTTGGAAAGCTATTCAACAGGAAGACATGAATAGAGAGACATCAAAAAATATAAGAAGGGGAGTGACATGAGCAAGGTTAAAATCTAAAAAGATCTCTCTGGCAGCACATGGAGGATGGATTGTTGGAAGAGGACATGTTGAAGAGACTATTATAAGGAAAGCAAGTTACAAAGAGAGTGTAGTACAAATAAGAACTGATAAGGTTCTAGGTCAGTGAGAATGTGGTTGAAAATAAGTGAATGATTGGACAGGTATGAAAAAAGGAGATTCCTGTAGAACTCTGTGATTAATTAGATGTTGGTAGTAATGTAAGGTCTTTCCTGGTAGCTCAGCAGGTAAAGAGCTATTTGATGATCCCACTCTGGGAAAATAGGAACTGAACTAACAGCTAGTAAGGAAAACAAAGTAACCCTCAAATATAGCTACAGTTGAAAAAAAATGATAATTTGCTAACATTTGTTAAATATGAGTGGTGGATGCATGGATATTATATGATTCTTTATTCTATAGTTTTGAAACATTTAAATTATTTTGAGGAAATGTATGAGTAGCACTTGCCTGGTTTCTCCCAAGTTTGCCTTTTGTGCTTTTGTTCTTTCCTGACTTTGCTCTGTATACTTTTCATCACAAAAAAATCAATCTCTCTTCTCCATTCTCCCCCAAGGTATATGTATGACTGAGTCCCTTCACTGTTCACCTGAAACTATTACATTGTTAATCACCTATATCCCAGTACAAAATGTTTTTGGTGTTAAAAAAAAATAAAATAAATCAAAGCTGTGAGGGTTACTAGATACTGAGTCCTATGAGTATATCAAGCAAATTATTGAACCTGGATCTGGTCTCCAGGACCTCCAGATGTACCTGGATTCCAGGTACTTTCTTTTGGAAAAGTCTCTGAGAGAGTCTGAAGATACACACAGCAATATAGATGAAGAAGTCTACTGACAACTAACAGGTATTTAAGTCCTTGTTCAGCTTCTTCATGTTCATCACTAAGATGCTGACTTTGACTGACAGAAATGAAAGCCCAAGGAATCTTAATGAAAGAAACTCCAGTGAACCTCAGCTTAGACATTCAAAGTGGTAAGCTAAAGAAAACTGCTACAGGAAGATCAGCACATTTTTGAGAAAGTTGATTAAGGCCTTTTAACAGACACAGGGTAGGTAGTTTATCAGATGAAAATGTTGATATGTATATTCCATTTCTTAGTTCATGTTGTAAGCTTTGGAGTCAGATGTATCTAAGAACAAATCCCAAATCCGTCATTAATAATCTATAGTTATGTCCCTTTGGGAAAGTAACTTAAACTATGAGTTTCAACATGCTCATCTGTGAAATGATTTGCTATCAGTATTAAATAACACATGGCCCAAGGGCTTCCCTGGTGGATCAGAGGTAAAGAATCTACCTGAAATGTGGGATACTGGGGTTCAATCCCTGGGTCAGGAAGATGCCCTGGAGAAGGGAATGGCAACCCACTCCAGTATTCTTGCCGGGAGAATTCCATGGATAGAGGAACCTGGTGAGCTATAGCCTATGGGGTCTCAAAGACTCAGACACAACTGAGCAACTAACACACAAACACACACAGAATGACCAGCACAGAACTTAGCAAATGATATGTATTTAACAAATACTATTTATACAATATTTTTCATATATTCCTAAGCATTGTATATTCTGCATTCTGATTTAAGAAGGCAGAACAAGGACGGTACTCAAAAGTTCAAGGCACTAATCAAGACCAAGAGAGTGTCTAGAAGTTCAAGAGGAAGAAGAAAAAAAAGGATAAAAATTTCTGAGGGCCTTTGGAAGCTAAACCTGAATGAATGACTCAGTAAAACATGTAACACACACATATACCACTAAGTGGTTTGGGTAATTATTATTACTCGACTTAATACCTAATATGGAGAAGGCAATGGCACTCCACTGCAGTACTCTTGCCTGGAAAATCCCATGGACAGAGGAGCCTGGTGGGCTGCAGTCCATGGGGTCACAAAGAGTTGGACACAACTGAGCAACTTCACTTTCACTTTTCACTTTCATGCAATGGAGAAGGAAATGGCAACCCACTCCAGTGTCTTGCCTGGAGAATCCCAGGGACAGGGGAGCCTGGTGGGCTGCCGTCTATGGGGTGGCACAGAGTTGGAAACAACTGAAGCGACTTAGCAGCAGCAGCCACAGCAATACCCAATATAAATTATAGTTCAAGATAAAACATTGCATCAGTTCAGTTCAGTTCAGTTCAGTCCAGTCACTCAGTCATGTCTGACTCTTTGCAACACCTTGAATCGCAGCACGCCAGGCCTCCCTGTCCGTCACTAACTCCCAGAGTTCACTTAAACTCACATCCATCAAGTCAGTGATGCCATCCAGCCATCTCATCCTCTGTCGTCCCCTTCTTCTCCTACCCCTAATCCCTCCCAGCATCAGAGTCTTTTCCAATGAGACAACTCTTCACATGAGGTGGCCAAAGTACTGGAGCTTCAGCTTTAGCATCAGTCCTTCCAAAGAACACCCAGGACTGATCTCCTTTAGAATGGACTGGTTCCATCTCCTTGCAGTCCAAGGGACTCTCAAGAGTCTTCTCCAACACCACAGTTCAAAAGCATCAATTCTTTGGTGCTCAGCTTTCTTCACAGTCCAACTCTCACATCCATACATGACTACTGGAAAAACCATAGCCTTGACTAGACGGACCTTTGTTGGCAAAGTAATGTCTCTGCTTTTGAATATGCTATCTAGGTTGGTCATAACTTTCCTTCCAAGGAGTAATCATCTTTTAATTTCTTGGCTGCAATCACCATTTGGCAGTGATTTTAGAGCCCAAACAAATAAAGTCTGACACTGTTTCCTCTGTTTCCCCATCTATTTGCCATGAAGCGATGGGACCAGATGCCATGATTTTCGTTTTCTGAATGTTGAGCTTTAAGCCAACCTTTTCACTCTCCTCTTTCACTTTCATCAAGAGGCTGTTTAATTCCTCTTCACTTTCTGCCATAAGGGTGCTGTCATCTGCATATCTGAGTTTACTGATATTTCTCCTGGCAATTTTGATTCCAGCTTGTGCCTCTTCCATTGCATACATATTTTCAAATTTTATTTTGAAGATTCTTTGCTCACTTTATGTTGGATTTTCACATTTACCAACCTATATGGTATTTTTACTCTTCAGTATGCATTATTTAGGAAAAAAACTCACACTAAGGCCTCAATTTCATTGAAAACTTTGAAGTCATGTGGATTAAAATATTTATTTAAAAATTATTCTCTAACTCTTATATTGTATGATAAGAATTTTATTGTCACCTTTGTGGTTAGGCTGAATCTTTTAAATAAATTAAATTTCTTTTTTATTTTTTTACTTTATTTTACTTTACAATACTGTATTGGTTTTGCCATACATCAACATGAATCCACCACGGGTGTACACGTGTTCCCAATCCTGAACCCCCCTCCCACCTCCCTCCCCATACCATCTCTCTGGGTCATCCCAGTGCACCAGCCCCAAGCATCCTGTATCCTGCATCGAATCTAGACTGGTGATTAGTTTCTTACATGATATTATACATGTTTCAATGCCATTCTCTCAAATCATCCCACTCTCTCCCTCTCCCACAGAGTCCAAAAGACTGTTCTGTACATCTGTGTCTCTTTTGCTGTCTCGCATACAGGGTTATTGTTACCATCTTTCTAAGTTCCATATATATGTGTTAGTATACTGTATTGGTGTTTTTCTTTCTGGCTTACTCCACTCTGTATAATTGGCTCCAGTTTCATCCATTCTGATAGAACTCTTATTCAAGTTCTATTACCTGGGCAATACCATATATAACTATCATATTCTATAACTGAACTGAATTATCTAATGACTCACTTAAGAGCATTGAATACACCTATCTAATTTGTTCCATAGGCCAATAAACAAAATTGCCAAACCATACATATTCAAACCAAAATGGATACATCTTTTTAATAATAATGCTCTCTAAATATCGGAGAGTACAGCAAATGCTGGGGCTTCCCCTGTCTTAATGTAAAGAATCCCTTCTAAAGGAGAGGCAAAAGATGTGTGTTCAATCCGTGGGTCAGAAAGATCCTCTGGAAGAGGGCGTGGCAATCTACTCCAATATTCTTGCCTGGACAATCACATGGACAGAGTAGCCTGGCGAGCTACAGTCCATGGGGCCGTAAAGAGTTAAGACTCGATTGAGCAACTGAGCATGCATGCATGCACAGCAAATGCTCAGTTGCCACATAGTACTTTCTAAGACAGTGATATTTGGTTAGTGAAAATTGAATCCCTTGATTTACTGGAATTAAATTACTACTAAGGAACAAGAACAGTATTAATATACAACTTTCGTTAAGATGCTAATTTATTTAACATTACTTAATTCTCCAGCGAGTACATATTCTATAAAGAATTGCATTCTGAAGCAATGTAATTGCTGAATGTTCCCAACAGTATAAGAACTCCACGCATTCTCTCAAATTGATTTGTAATGGCATTATAGCAAAAGGCTAAGACTTATGCATAAGCCTACTTCTTTTATTCCCATGAGATAATTAAAGATTCAAATTTAAATGAAATTCTTGATTGTGCCATAACTGTGTACTTAGTTTTTGTATAATAGATTAAACTAGCCATTCTGTTACTTTGTCTGGAAAAAAACTGTAGAGATTTTAGTCATTGAGATGTAAATAAAAATCAAGTTGCAAAAAATCATAGTGCTAGCATGCAGATATACATAGAAAATATTGTGTTAAAACAATAAATACATTTTTGATATGTTCGAAGTCACAGATGAATCTAATTTGGGTTATTTCTAAGTTACTATTTATCAGCATATTATTTACTGAAAACTCTTATCCTACTATTGTGTAATTTTTTCATATATTCAAAATTATATATATATATAAATTTATAAAGAAGATTATATATATCACCTATAATCCCACTATCTAGAGAATCATAGTACTATGTTTGATTAAGTCTTTCCAACCTTATTTTACATATATTTTTCTTTAAAAAGCTCAAATCATGCTAGTAATTTCATGTCCAGAATTTCATTTATGATTATATAATAAAATGTTAACCACATAATGAAGTTATTTAACATATTTTTATAAACAATAACAGGAATATTTTCTACTTCCCAGTAACCAGACTTTTCAGCTGTTTCTAACATTTTTTTCTATTGCAAATGAAGTGAACATTCTTTTGCTTACATTGTAATTGATATCCTTGAAATTTTTCTAAGAAGGAACACAAGAAGGGGAAGTAAAAAAAAAAAAAATAGAAAGAAACTTTTTTAAAGTTCTTAATACATAGCCCTAGTTTGCTTTTCAAAATGTTACACCCATTCACATCCAGCAGTTTCTGAGTGTTCATCCACTCACAATCTCCAGCATGGAGAAATATCATGTAATTATTTGGTTAAAACTTTGGTAATTTGATAGGTAAAGCACTGTATCAGACCATTTATTTAATTTGTCTTTCAGTTCAGTTCAGTCACTCAGTCGTGTCTGACTCTTTGCGACCCCATGAATTGCAGCTCGCCAGGCCTCCCTGTTCATCACCAACTCCCAGAGTTCACTCAAACTCACATGCATCGAGTTGGTGACGCCATCCAGCCATCTCATCCTCTGTCGTCCCCTTCTCCTCCTGCCTCCAATCCCTCCCAGCATCAGAGTCTTTTCCATTGAGTCAACTCTTCGCATGAGGTGGCCAAAGTACTGGAGTTTCAAATTTAGCATCATTCCTTCCAAATAACACCCAGGACTGATCTCCTTCAGAATGGACTGGTTGTATCTCCCTGCAGTCCAAAGGACTCTCAAGAGTCTTCTCAACACCACAGTTCAAAGGCATCAATTCTGCAGTGCTCAGCTTTCTTCACAGTCCAATTCTCACATCCATACATGACTACTGGAAAAACCATAGCCTTGACTAGACGGAACTTTGTTGGCAAAGTAATGTCTCTGCTTTTGAATATGCTATCTAGGTTGGTCATAACTTTCCTTCCAAGGAGTAAGTGTCTTTTAATTTCATGGCTGCAGTCACCATCTGCAGTGATTTTGGAGCCCCAAAAATAAAGTCTAACACTGTTTCCACTGTTTCCCCATCTATTTCCCATGAAGTGATGGGACCAGATGCCATGATTTTCGTTTTTTGAATGTTGAGCTTTAAGCCGACTTTTTCACTCTCCTCTTTCACTTTCATCAAGAGGCTTTTTAGTTTCTCTTCACTTTCTGCCATAAGGGTGGTGTCATCTGCATATCTGAGGTTATTGATATTTCTCCCAGCAATCTTGATTCCAGCTTGTGCTTCTTCCAGCCCAGCATTTCTCATGTAATTTGTCTTTAGTAGTACTGTGAAAAATATTTTTTATATACTATATATGTGTGTATATATATGTTTGAAGAATGTCTTCAGCAACATGGCTTAATAAAATGCACCTTGTTCGTGTCTCCTGTTAGCAACCAAACTTCAGCATTCACCCATGTACAGAAGTGCCTCTGCGGAAGTGGTGGGATGCAGCACTATACACCAAGGACTGGCGAGGAGCCCTGCCCACCTGTGCATCCAGTAATAACCAAAGAGACCTCAGTCCTGGCAGTGGGTCCTCCAATGGCCCATGAATTGACCCCAGTTCCTCTTAGCTGTGGTCCAGGAGACCTCAGAAAAGAGATCTAGTTACCCCTGGATAAGAGAGCCTTTGTGGAAGTCCAGGTTTCTGGCAGAGAAGTTTCAGCACCTCACTGGAACAAAAAACTAAGAATCTGAATGCGTTGAAGAGGGGTAAAAGGAACAGTTCAACTTTACCTGCATCAGTCCTCTTCCAAAGTGGCACAGCTCATGGCCAAAAGGGATCTTCTCAGCATATGATTTCTACGATAACAGAGGAAAGGAAAGGCATGCAACTGAACCTCTAGCTTCCCCAGCTGTGTGGGATGTTGCCAGAGGGGTCCATTTCACTCTTAGTCTCAGCAATGATTTTTTGGATATGACACCAAAAACTAATGCAACAAAAGCAAAAATCAACAAGTGGGATGACATCAAACTGAAAAGTTTCTCTGCAGCAAAAGAAACAATAACCAAATGAACAGGCAACATATACAATAGGGAAAATATTTGAAAATGACATACTTGATAAGGAGTTAATATCCAAAATATATAAGCAACTCATACAACTCAGGAGCAAAACAAACAATCCAGTTAATGAGCAGAGGAGCTGAATTGTCATATTTCCAAAGAAGACATACAAATGACCAAGAGGTATACAAAAAATGTTCAATATTGCTCATTATCAGGGCAACACAAATTAAAATCATGATGAGATAATACCTCACATCTATTAAAATGGCTATTACAAAAAAAGACAAGAAGCAAAAAGTGTTGGTGAGGCTGTGAAGAAAGGGAACACTTGTGCACTGTTGGTGGAAATGTAAACTGAGACAGCTATTATGGAAAATAGTTTGCAGGTTCTCAAAAAATTAAAAACACAACTACTCTATGATTCAACAATCTTACTTCTGAACATATATCCAAAGGAAATGAAATCAGTACCTAAAAGAGGTATCTGTACTCCCTTGTAGCATTGTTCAGAATAGCCAAGATAATGGATAAATGCATATAGAAGATGTGGTGTTTATATTCAGTGAAATATTATTTGGCCATAAAAGAAGGAATACACTGCCATTTGCAACTGCATGGATGGACCCTTAGGGCATTGGGCTAAGTGAAATAAAACAGAGAAACAAATACTGTATAGTATCACTTATGTGGAGTCTAAAAAGTCAGACTCATACAAAAAGTAGAACAATGGTTGCCAATGGCTAGCAGGTGGAGGAAATGGAGAGATGTTGGTCAAATGGTGCAAACTTCTAGTTACAAGATACGTTTGGGGGCTGTAATACAGCCTAGTGATTATAGTTAAATGACACTGTATTGCTACTCAAAAGTTTCTAAGAAAATAGCTCTTAAATATTTTCACCACAAAAGTAGAAATGATAATTATGTTAGAGGTGTTGATTAAGCCTATTGCACTAATAATTTTGCAAAATATAAATGCATCAAATCAACACATTGTACATCTTAAACTTACACAATGTCAATTACATCTCAATAAAGATAGGAAAAAATAACGTTTTTGACTTACATATTCACTCAACAAATATGTATTAAACAAATTTTGTTTTGTAATTACCTATTCATGTGATCAGTTTCATATCTGTTTCATATTTGTTTACATGTTACATCATTATGGTGTGTGTGTGTGTAAAAATATATGTTGTTGTTCAGTCACCCAGTCATGTCTGACTCTTTGTGACCTCATGAACTACAACATGCCAGGCCTGTCTTATATATACATATAAATTACAACCCAGGGATCGAACCCTGGTCTCCTGCATTGCAGGCAGATTCTTTACCAACTGAGCTACCAGGGAAGCCAATGTACATATAAATACATATATGTGTGCATACATGTATATATATATACACATACACATACAGAGTCTAATACTTGTGTTCAGAATAGATTTCTAGCTTGTTGTTTTCTTTTAAATTTTATTTATTATGATTTATATTAGCAAAAAATGTCAAAAGAGCCAATTTTATAAATAATTTCTTTTTAGATGTATACCATTACCTTGAAATGTTTATATTATCTTTCAGTATACTGCTAAAATAACATATAAAAGTAAATTAAAAATATAGACATACACTATGGTTTCATCTTTCTAAGATATATTTGGTTTATGTTGTGAGATGAAAATTTAATGACTGTTACATCTAGTCAGATGGAGAATATACTTGTATAATTTTTCAACTTGCTGTTAAGATCTTAAAAATGATTTTTTCTTTCATTTACATGAGGACATCTTGACTTGTTACAGATAACAAACTATCCTCCACAGAATTCTGTGAACAATTTTTTCCCCTTTCTTTTAGTCATAAAAATCTGAAGTTAGTCCAAGTTTATACCTTTTTGACAAGTTTTCTTTATTTTGTGATGTCATCTTTGTTTGAAGATTTATAAGAATATTTTACATTTTTGAAACTCATAGATATTGCAAGAACATGTCTCAGTTCAGTTCAGTCACTCAGTCGTGTCCAACTCTTTGCGACCCAATGGACTGCAGCCCGCCAGGCCTCCCTGTCCATCACCAACTCCTGGAGCTTGCTCAAAATGATGTCCATCGAGTCGGTGATGCCATCCACCCATCACATCCTCTGTTGTCCCCTTCTCCTGCTTTCAATCTTTCCCAACATCAAGGTCTTTTCTAATGAGTCAGTTATTCGAATCAGGTGGCCAAAGTATTGGAGTTTCAGCTTCAGCATCAGTTCTTCCAATGAATTTTTAGAACTGATTTCCTTTAGGATGGACTGGTTGGATCTGCTTGCCATCCAAGGGGCTCTCAAGAGTCTTCTCCAACACCACAATTCATAAGCATCAATTCTTTGGTGCTCAGCTTTCTTTATGGTCCAACTCTAGCATCCATACGTGACTACTGGAAAAACCATAGCTTTGACTAGATGGACCTTTGTCAGCAAAGTAATGTCTCTGCTTTCTAATATGCTGTCTAGGTTGGTCATAGCTTTTCTTCCAAGGAGCAAGTGTCTTTTAATTTCATGGCTGCAGTCACCATCTGGAATGATTTTGGAGCCTAAGAAAATAAAGTCTGACACTGTTTCCATTATTTCCCCATCTATTTACCATGAAGTGATGGGACCAGATGCCATGATCTTCGTTTTCTGAATGTTGAGCTTTAAGCCAACTTTTTCACTCTCCTCTTTCACTTTCATCAAGAAGCTATTTAGTTCTTCTTCCCTTTCTGCCATAACGGTGGTGTCATCTGCATATCTGAGGTTATTGATATTTCCCCCAACAATTTTGATTCCAGCTTGTGCTTCACTCAGCCCAGCATTTTGTATTATGTACTCTGCACATAAGTTAAATAAGCAGGGTGACAATAAACAGCCTTGACATTATCTTTCCCCAATTTAGAACCAGTCTGTTGTTCCAAGGCCATGTCTAGATGCTTTTTTAAAACTAATTTTATCTTAAGCTTAGCATGTCTTTTCAATGGGTCCTTTCTTTGAAACTGAAGCCCTTTTAAAATCCTGCTGTATATTACTACTTCTGTTTGAATGGTCTTAGCCTCTCTCATGAGAATGTCTGTCATTCATAGTTTGCATTTTTTAAAAAATTTTTCCCATATGTAGTCTGTTTTCTCATTACTTTTATTTGCTTTCTTATGAAATCTTGCACGCTAGTAGTTCTCAACAGTGCTGTTTTGTTTGGACCACTTTTGATACTAAATACAAAAATAGTAACAATAATAAAGATGGCTGGGCCTAGGACTACCCACACTGCACAATTTACGAGATATCCTAGCTCTATTGGCAATGACTGCTGGAATTACACAAAGACGTGGAATTGTGTGAGTCCTGTTCTACATCAATTAGATCAAGGTGTATGCTAAAGCACTGATATTTCAATTTTTCCCCCCAATGATCTGTGTGCAGCCATGATTAGGAAGATGGGAAGCCAACAGCATGTGCATAGGGCTTAGCACATTTCCTGAAACATATTAAATATGGTATGATTTTATTGTACAAAGGAACATAAAATAGTCTCATTATAAATTAAAACAAGGAGATATGTATTCCATAAGGAAACTGAAAAATACATGCAAAAGAAGGAGTAAATCATATCAGATTGGGGAAAATCAAGAAAATCTTTACTGTAAGATAGTCTCAGAATATGAAAAGAATTTCAAAAAATAAAGATGGGCCATTCTTGGTGGAAGAAACAATATAAGCCAGTGTGCAGAAGCAGAAATCTCTCACTCTTCAGGGAAATGATCTCACTCATCTGGAGCACTAAGTAACACAAAAGCAGCATGAATATCTCAGTGAAATCCACACACAATTCTCTAAATAACACAGAACTACTGTATTTTTGGTAAAAGAAATTACATTATAAGAGCTTTTCATTAGGAAGATTATAGGCAGAGATGTGTAGGATGGCTTATAGCACGGAAAGGTTGGAGTTTAGAATCAAATGTAACAGGCAAAAAGAAAATAAGTTTTGAGGTGTAAAGGGGCCCAAAGAGTGGCCACTTTCCTCTGATGAAGTTCTGGATCAACTAAAATTGATAAAGCAGATGACAGATGAAGCTAAAAAGTGTTGAAGATCATGGTTTAGGGGTGCAGGACAATGAACTTACTAATATGGAAGCATTAGACAGACTTTTCTACAATCAGATTGAGCTACAAAATTTAGATATGAAGGGAAATCAGAAAGGCAAAAACAAAACAAAAAAAAGTGGAGAGGTTAAATTAAAAGCTCGGGGAACATTTCCCAAAAATACTAGGAGAGGAGAGAGGGAAGGGCCAGGCCTAGAGTAAATAGTGGAGGAGCTCTCCCTACAGGAAGTTGACAAAGGTGTTCCTTCATCCCCAACAGAAGGGCTTCTATTTTCTTGGGAGGGAAAAAATGATAGCTCACATTTACTGCCAGTGAAGGATTTTCTAAGCGCTTTACTGATACTGATTCATCTAATATTTTAAGAACCCTGGGATATGCATGTGTATGTGCTCATTTGCTTCAGTTGTGTCCGGCTCTTTGTGACCCTATGGGCTATAGACTACCACGCTCCTCTGTCCATGGGATTCTCCAGGCAAGAATGCTGGAGTGGGTTGCCGTACCCTCCTCGGGGGGATCTTCCTGACCCAGGGATAGAACCCAGGTTTCCTGCATTGAAGGCAGGTTCATTACCACTGAGCCATCAGGGAAGCCCACCCTGGGATATAAGCACTGACTGGATTGCAAAGTAGGAAGTCAAGAAACATCTGGAGTAACAGGCAAATTTGGCCTTGGAGTACAGAATGAAGCAGAGCAAAGGCTAAGAGCTTTGCAAAGAGAACGCACTGGGCATAGCAAATACCCTCTTCCAACAACACAAGAGAAGACTCTACACATGGACATCACCAGATGGTAAACACCAAAATCAGAATGATTATATTCTTTGCAGCCAAAGATAGAGAAGCTCTATACAGTCAGCAAAAATAAGACTGGGAGCTGACTGTGGCTCAGATCATGAACCTCTTATTGCCAAATTCAGACTTAAATTGAAGAAAGTAGGGAAAACCACTAGACCATTCAGGTGTGACCTAAATCAAATCCTTTATGATTATACAGTGGAAGTGAGAAATAGATATAAAGGACTAGATGTGATAGACAGAGTGCCTGAGGAACTATGGATGGAGGTTCGTGACATTGTACAAGAGACAGGGATCAAGACATCCCCAAGAAAAGGAAGCGCAAAAAAGAAAAATAGCTGTCTGAGGAGGCCTTACAAATAGCTGTGAAAAGAACAGAAGATAAAAGCAAAGGAGCAAAGGAAAGATATACCCATATGAATGCAGAGTTCCAGACAATAGCAAAGAGAGATAAGAAAGCCTTCCTCAGAGATCAGTGCAAAGAAGTAGAGGAAAACAACAGAATGGGAAAGACTAGAGATCTCTTCAAGAAAATTAGACATACAAAGGAAACATTTCATGCAAAGATGGGTTCAATAAAGGACAGAAATGGTATGGACCTAACAGAAGCAGAAGATGTTAAGAGGTGGCAAGAATATACAGAAGAACTGTACAAAAAAGATCTTCATGACCCAGATAATCATGATGGTGTGATCACTCACCTAGAGCCAGACATCCTGGAATGTGAAGTCAAGGGGGCCTTAGAAAGCATCACTACGAACAAAACTAGTGGAGGTGATGGAATTCCAGTGGAGCTATTTCAAATCCTGAAAGATGATGCTGTGAAAGTGCTGCACGCAATATGCCAGCACATTTGGAAAACTCAGCAGTGGCCACAGGACTGGAAAAGGTCCATTTTCATTCCAATCCCAAAGAAAGGCAACACCAAAGAATGCTCAAACTACCACACAATTGCACTCATCTCACATGTTAGTAAAGTAATGCTCAAAATTCTCCAAGCCAGGCTTCAGCAAATCATGAAGCATGAACTTCCAGATTTTCAAGCTGGTTTTAGAAAAGGTGTAGGAACCAGAGATCAAATTGCCAACATCCACTGGATCATGGAAAAAGCAAGAGAGTTCCAGACAACATCTATTTCTGCTTTATTGACTATGCCAAAGCCTTTGATTGTGTGGATCACAATAAACTGTAGAAAATCCTGAAAGAGATGGGAATACCAGACCACATAATCTGCCTCTTGAAAAATCTGTATGCAGGTCAGGAAGCAACAGTTAGAACTGGACATGGAACAACAGACTGTTTGCAAATAGGAAAAGGAGTACGTCAAGGCTGTATATTGTCACCCTGCTTATTTGACTTACATGCAGAGTACATCATGCAAAATGTTGGGCTGGATAAAGCACAAGGTGGAATCAAGATTGCCGGGAGAAATCTCAATAACCTCAGATATGCAGATGACACCATCCTTATGGCAGAAAGGGAAGAACTAAATAGCTTCTTGATGAAAGTGAAAGAGGAGAGTGAAAATGTTGGCTTAAAGCTCAATATTCAGAAAACAAAGATCATGGCATCCAGTCCGATCACTTCATGGCAAATAGATGGGGAAACAGTGTGAACAGTGGCTGGTTTTATTTGTTTGGGCTCCAAAATCACTGCAGATGGTGACTGCAGCCATGAAATTAAAAGACACTTACTCCTTGGAAGGAAAGTTATGACCAAACTAGACAGCATATTAGAAAGCAGAGACATTACTTTGCCGACTAAGGTCTGTCTAGTCAAGGCTATGATTTTTCCAGTAGTCACGTATGGATATGAGAGTTGGACTGTAAAGAAAGCTGAGTGCCAAAGAATTGATGCTTTTGAACTGTGGTGTTGGAGAAGACTCTTGAGAGTCCCTTGGACTTCAAGGAGATCCAACCAGTCCATCCTAAAGGAGATCAGTCCTGGGTGTTCATTGGAAGGACTGATGTTGAAGCTGAAACTTCAGTACTTTTGCCACCTGATGCGAAAAGTTGCCTCTTTGGAAAAGACTCTGATGCTGAGAAGGATTGAAGGCAGGAGGAAAATGGGATGACAGAGGATGAGATGTTTGGATGGCATCACCTACTCAACAGACATGAGTTTGGGAGTTCATGTTGGAAAGGGAGTCCTGGCGTGCCGTGGTCCATGGGTTTGCAAAGAATCATACCTGACTGAGTGACTGAACTGAACTGAACTGAGTTTCAATTTTATGAGGTTGAAAGAATAAATAAAGTGGGTAATGTGGCACAGCTTACAGTGTCAGATCCTGAATTGAATCTAAGACATTGTGATTCCACTGTCCATGTACCTAACCTCTATGCCAAAAGATGGCAAAGGAAGACTTTGGGAAATGCCAATCCCTGGGGAATAGCTTGAAGACAAGTATTCCAAAAAGGCATAAAACATAGGAATTTTGCAACATGAAGGACCTTGAGTAGAAAAAAAGCACCTCTTAGATCTTCTTGTCATGAGGACCCAGAGAAGAGTTCCGGCAGCCTCGTAGAGGCAGAAGCTTTATTAGAAACACAAACCCATTGATGAATATGAGGAAGTAGAAGTAACAAGTATATATGTTCAGGAAACGTTAATATCATCTGAAGAAAAGGGGAGTGAAAGTACGATCACTTGTGAGACCAGAAAATGAGCCAAGGTGTTTCAGGTAGTTTGTTAGGGTATCTGAGAACATTTGTAAAAAGAGAAGAAACTTCCAGGGGAGAAGGACAACTTGAAGATGCCAATGACAAGGGGCAAGATTAGGGGGTTTGGGTTCCAGAAGAGATACGAGGGAATGAGACTGAATAACAGGAGAAAAAAAATATATACCTTGAAATTAGAGGCTTCTTCTGGTGGAAAGAAAACACAGCGTTATTGATATTTGAAGGGAGAGAAATAGAGGAGTCCTAATGAGGCAGGCCTCAAATCCAAGTCTGAGAAATCACTCCACGGTTTGACAAGGAGAGATTAAGCACCAAAGGCTTGAATACAGGCGGACTGTCAGAGTTCTCTTTGGAAATGGGATACAGAATCAGTAGAAAATAAACTAAACTGCTGAGAAGTGAGGACCAAAGGAGGCAAGCTAATGTGGATGTACAGTGGATCCTGTCAGCTGGGGAAGAGGCCCTGCTGAGATGCTTAAATAATCTATGGAGAGCAAAATGTAATTCACAATATTTTAAGCCTGTAAATTCTCTGATTGTCTATTTGAAGCATATGAATACAGACTCAAGTCCTTTTGGTGGAACCCATGATGAGCCTAATGCTTTGGTGATAGTCTCACTGCCTTCCCCTTCCCAACCGCAACCCCCCCCCCCACCACCACCACCACCATACACATACAAATTAAAGAACGGAACCAATTATTTTACAAATTCCAGCTCCTAACCTCCAAAACCAATTAACTCAATATTTTAGATCAAAATATATTTTTGTTCTCAAATAAAGACAAATATCTCTTTCAATATGGGGAAAGTTAAGAAAAGATATGCCTAATCTTCCAAGTCTTATTTATTCTAGAGAGCAGTAACAGATGATGTGTGTGTGGAATAGAAAATTTTCTATGGTATTTCAATAAGGGAATCTTAGTTTTGCTGAGACTTAAGTCCCACCTTATTCTCTTAATTTCACTATTTCTTTCTTCAGTACTGCTTTTCTTTAAACTCTATGTCACTTAAAAATCTTGATTCTTTGGTCTAATCAATTCTTTAGGGAAATATGATTAACATTATGTCACTGGGTCAATAAAAATGAAAGAGGCTTCAGATATCTTTGTCATTCAGCCACTGTCTGCAAATTTTATTTGATGGGCGAGCAGGAGGTAGAATAAAGGGGGAAAGATGGTATGAGAGAACTTGACATTTACAAAGTATCTATGATTTGCTAATATTATACACACTGTAATAAAATGTTTACAGGCTTTGCATTGCAGCACAATCATAAGTCATGAAGTCAACTTAGTGGGCCATGACTTGACTTTTAAAAAGTGGAATAAATAAAGAAATAAAAAACAGAGTATAACACATACAGTAGGAATAAGTTCAGTTTAGAGAAAATTTTGTCCTGGTTATGTATAAATACATATGTACATCTGTGAACCCTAGATCATGATTTAAAATATATTCTTGCTGTAGATGATGGTCAAAATAGCTCCACAGTCATCAATTTAATGTTTTTGGCCAGCAAGAATCCCTTCCACTTTCCCCAGCATCCTAAATTTTTAGAGGGCTTTTAGGACTGGAAATTTCTAGATTGGCTCCCTTGTAGAGAAGCTGCTGCTGCTGCTAAGTCACTTCAGTCATGTCCGACTCTGTGCGACCCCATAGACGGCAGCCCACCAGGCTCCCCTGTCCCTGGGATTCTCCAGGCAAGAACACTGAAGTGGGTTGCCATTTCCTTCAACAATGCATGAAAGTGAAAAGCGAAAGTGAAGTCGCTCAGTCATGTCTGACTCTCTGCGACCCCATGGACTGCAGCCTACCAGGCTCCTCCAACCATGGGATTTTCCAGGCAAGATTACTGGAGTGGGATGCTGTTGTCTTCTCCTAAAGGGGCCAAATCAGCCAACTGAATACTCTATCCTAGGATGTAGAGTCCTGAAGAGATGATGCAAGAATGAAAAACATAAATGGCTGGCATACTTTTTCTAATGTTTGCATCCAGACAACTCTGTTTAGGCTATGAGGCCATTTCTGTGATTCCTGTTGCCTTAGTTTCTGCATGTTACTGCCCATTTTCTAGCTTCATGTCAATATGTTAAGTCCCAATTTCCTTCTGATAAGTCCTTTAGGTGTTCATTAGCCAGAGTTAGCTTCTGTTAGTCTAATTAAAGGACTCTCGACTTATACACGTTTTGTTTCTTTTAAACCTCAAAATTATTCTGTGATGTAGGTATTGTTTTTATTTCATTAGTGGGAAAAGTGAGATTCATAGTGATCTGGCAATTTTGCCAAAGGTTATCATGCAGGTATGGAATTCAGACAGGTCACTGAGACTTTTAAAGTTTATATGTTTTCTACTAAATAGTGTACATTGAACTAGCAATAGGAGACAGTGATATATTTCACATGCAGAATAATTTTATGCAGAGGACTTGTCAGGGAATAGTTATTTTATTTGAGTGAATCAAAATCAATAAGTTTCTATTAACTTCAATATAAAGTTCAGCAGTCTTGATATTTTACAGAGGGTGTTAAGATTGTGTATGTTGAGAGAAAATAGAGCTTAGACTATTTCACTGATACTTTCATTGAGTTTAAGAAAAAAAATCATATCATCCTATTAATTGCACCCCCTTAGCAATAAGCCAGAGTTCTGGAACTCTCAGGATCTATGAAGTGAAGGTGAATAGCTCAGGAATTATCCAAAGAAATGCATCAATGTCAACAAAAGAGAGAGACTGGATAATTCAGTTAAATAATCCTATTTTTCATTAATATTGTGAGTTCAGCTCCTTCACCCTTCTAAACCTACTCTGTACACACACACACACACACACACACACACACACACACACACACACCAGTCAAGCATTTATTCATATTGATTCCCTTTGTTACTGTACACCCATAAAAGTGCAATCCCCCATTTTCTTTCACTTGTACTGCTGCTGTCTTTTAGCTTGTATCCCTAAATCAAGCCTCAGTTTCCTCAAATCCAGGCTTTCCATTGCTGCTGGAACAGAGCATAGTTCTCTATCATTTCTGCTTAAAATGTCTCATGGACCTTCCATTATTTAAAGGATAAATTCCATCATTATTTTAACATATAGCAAAATTCATCAATACTTTAAAGCTGACTTTCCCAAACAAATTATATGGTTTTGTATCTGTGCTTTTGCATACATTATTTCAACTGTATGGAATGTCCTTTCTCAAGTTGCCTTACTGGAAAAATCCTGCGGATCTCCCAAGACCCAGTTTTGAGGTTATCTCCCACAAGAAGTTGTCTCAGATATTTTCTAGAACCATTTTAAAAGTTCATTGCATTCCCCTTTATTATCTCTGTGAAGTGAAAGTTTTGCAGTCATGTCTGACTCTTTGTGACCCCATGGACTATACAGTCTCATGAAATTCTCCAGACCAAAATACTGAAGTGGGTAGCCTTTCCCTTCTCTAGGGAATCTTCCCAACCCAGGGATCAAACCCAGGTCTCCCGCATTGCAGGGAAATTCTTTACCAGCTGAGCCACAAGGGAAGCAAGAATGCTAGAGTGGGTAGCCTATCCCTTCTCCAGGGGATCTTTCTGACCTAGGAATTGATCCAGAGTCTTCTGCATTGCAGGCGGGTTCTTTACCAACTGAGCTATCAGGGAAGCCCTTTATTATCTCTGTGTCTTGCATATATAGTTTGCTGTTCATCCATTTATGCAATAAGTATTTTACTGAGACACCGTTCTAGACTCAGGAGATACACTAGGTGAAAAATACAGGCAAAAATATCTGCCTTTACAAGGCAAAATAATCAATGAGAAAAATAAGTAAAATACATCAAATATAAGATGGGCTTTCCAGGTGGCTCAGTGGTAAAGAATCTGCCTGCCAATTCAGGAGACACAGGAAAAGCAGGTTCTATCTCTGGGTTGGGAAGCTCCCCTGCAGAAGAGAATGGCAACCCACTCCAATATTCTTGCCTGTAAAATTCCATGGACCGAAGAGCCTGGAGAGCTACAGTCCATGGGATCACAGTCAGACATGACTGAGCATGCATACATCAAATGTAAGACTCCTTAGGGACAAAAGGAAATATCGAGGGAGAGGGTGACAAATTCTGAGAGTGGTCAGGGAAGGCTTCACTGAAATGCATTTGAGGAAGAACATAAAGCAGATGAAGCTGTGAGCCTTGGGAGTGTCTGAGGATGTGTGTTTCAGGCAGAGGGAACTATAAATGCAAAGGAATCTAAGAAGGAATGCATTGGCGAAATCAAGAAAGATACTGGAATTAGGGTTAAAACATGCAGTCAGAGGAGAATAGCTCATGGAGGATGTGGCAGGACCTTTAATGAGATAGAAAACTGTCAGAGAGACGCAAACAGAAATGGGATGCGATCTGAGCTGATTTCTAAAGGTCACTCTGCACAAATCCTGTCCTCACCCATACGACCAAATCAGATGCTGAGGTCAGATTAGACAGACAAGGTGTCTTTACTTTCTTGAGATGCTTGGGAACAACTGTGAAAACAGAGCATCTGCTGCTTTTGGCCTAAGGTAGTTTCCAACTACAAACTGCCAGATAAATAGAGCGAGTCTGTCCCTCACTTCTCATGTTTGAATTTTATTAATAGGTCACAAATAACTCAAAGGAGAATAATGTATGATCTACTTTCTCTAGGGCTGCCCATTTACAAATGTGACACTCAGATCTGAAAATAAATTTTGTGCAAGGAAAAACATAAAAAGGATCTTGGGGTGAGAAAAGCACTATGCAAAGAGGATTGGGAAACTAATTTGGAAGTTATTTTGTGATGGAGCTTTAGGGATTTAAGCCAATTAAAATTAGAGAGGGAGAAAGAAGGGCTAATGCCATGGAGTTGATATTTAAGATGCCCATATGTGAGAAGGTTAAAGAAAGAAGTTCTAGATCATATTTTTATAGTTTTAATGTAGACAATTACCTGTCTGTGATCATTTAAATGACCCTATTTGGAAAGAGATTCATAGATGTTGAAGTTTCCATTTAGACTTATTAAATATTTTTCCAAGGATCTTGTTTTTAGTCCTGAAAATCAGAGAAACTCAAGCCAGTACTTCTTTAATCAAATGATTGCATCTGCACTGAAAAGTGAAATGTTAAAAACCCTGAAGCTCTTTAAAACATTCGTCTTGCTAAAACAGTCCCATCTGTCACCTTTGAGTCAAGAGAAGTTCAGGAAAGTATGGTAGGCTTTTCTTAACCTTTGTATAATGTCATAGTTTCCATTTGCTAAAATATTTCCAGTAATATGTTCCTTAATTTTATCAGCTACATAACTTATCATGCCACTGTACATGCACAGAAAAGGTAAGTGAAGTTTACGTAGACAGCATAACAAGGTGAGGTCTGGACCCAGGTGCGTCTGGTACTGCCTCCACACACATCATGTGTTGCTGGTCACATTTGTTAACATCTCTGTGACTCAGTTTTCTACTCTATAAAAAGAGATGTACACCTACTTTATAAGTTGTTATGTCAATTAAATGGGATGGTAAGTAAAATGCTTAGAACAGTGCCTAGAACAATATAAGAACACAAGCACCATATTAAATATAAAGAAAATACATAGAAAACTGGATGATACCGCAGAAAATACGATATAGTAAATGTGCCTATCAATTCTCCAATGCCTGAACACAATTTTTAAAAACACACTTAATCCTTGGTACATCTGCCTGCCTCTATTCTATTTATTGCCAAGTCAATTTACCTATCCTGGAAGTAATTTATACAACTTTGCTCATATCTTTGGATTTCTTTTCATTCACGAGGCCCAAGTTCTTATCAACAACAGAGCTTTTTAGAATGGAAGGCGCCACGTTGCTGTGGGTTAACCTAAGGGAGGAGAAAAAGAGAATAGAGGGAGGTAGAAACAGAGGGAGAAGAGGGCCTTTATTAACCAACAAGCTCTGTCTGAACACCTAACACTTCACCAGAACAAATGATCCACTCCCTATCCAATTCATAAGACACAGCATCCAACAATTATCAGGGAAACAGCTAATATTTATTTTCCTCTTTGTACAGCTTTACCAAGACTAGGATGAGTCTCTAAAAAGTAGGTTGATGTTATTATATATGAAAAAAGTATTGTACGTTATCACATAAAATGTGATATATTTAATATACTTCTCAGTGATAAAGAATCCGTACACCAATGCAGGAGATGCAACAGATGGGTTTAATCCCTGGGTCAGAAAAGTCCCCTGGAGTAAGGAAATGGCAGCACACTCCCATATTCTTGCCTGGAAAAGTCCATGGACAGAGGAAACTGGCGGGCTACAGTCCACTGGGTCACAAAGAGTCAGACATGACTAAGCAAGTGAGCATGCACTTCGATAGTACAATATATAATTGATTATATAGTATATGGTATATAGTATTATATGTTAAATAATAGTATATATAGTGTATATATTTTTATATAACAACACATATTTAGATATGTTTGCATATGCATGTATATTTTAAGCTGTTGTAATATTGATTCCTCTAAAGTATTGGGCCACCTACTCATTTCCAGCAACTAAAACTTCTTTCTCCCATTTATGCAGCTATATCACTGGGATACAGGCAGCCAGGGGACCCAAGACCCTTGCCAGATATGAAAGCTAGATCTCAAGTTGCAATAACAACCTCCCTTCCTGGAGAATTTAGCATTGGGGGTGAGAAAGAGATCTCTCTTCTCACCAGAATATTGATCTCATATCATGCAAATGTGAGTGCCACTGACAAGCATTCCTCCATGTGAGCTGAAGAAGAGAAAGCTGGTCCACAGAGGCAGAAGAAAGTATTTTGAGAGGAGCAGAGACAAGAAAACATGCTATTGACATTTATTTGCCTGGTCCCAGTTGTTTTGCTGATATGGAGGTGATTTTCCCCTACCATAAATTATGAATTCATCTTTTTCACCCATAGGTCAGTTTGTTCAAATAGGTTTCTGTACCTTGTAGCCAAAAGAGTCTTTATTAATACGTCCAGTTTAATCAAAATACAATATATATCAAGTACTTATCATCTTTCTTCTGCTGGGTATACAAAATGAAAAAAATATGGTTCTGGCATTTTAGATGTAGCATCGATCAAGAAATAACAGATAAAAAATACACAAACTGTGACCGAACATAGTAAACATAGTAAACGGACCCTTTCATGGAATGCAATCTAAGTAATGCTATTAATAAGCAGTACTTAATCCTTGGTCCCTCAGCATAATTCCTCCTGAGGTATCCTCTTTAAAAAACAGATTATTTATTTTTGGTTGCACTAGCTCTTTGTTGCTATGAGCAGGCTTTCTCTAGTTGCCATGAGTCAGAGGCTGCTCTCCAGTACTGATGCGCAGGCTTCCCACTGCAGTGGGTTCCCTTGTTGCAGAGCACAGGCTCTAAGGTGTGTGGCTCAGAAGTTGCAAGCACGTAAGCCCAGTTGCCCTGTGACATGTGCAACCTTCCTGGACCAGGGACTGAACCCATGTCACCTGCTTTGGCAGGTGAATTCTTAACCGCTAGACCACCAGAGAAGTCCCTTTGATCTCCTGTTTGTTGAATGTGTTCATCCACAGATTGACTCCCATATATTATCAGCTCCAAAGCTACTACAGTCATGTTTAGCAGGTAGATGTGAGCTCTTCACTGAGACCTTCTCCTCTGAGAAGCATGATCTGGGAATCCTACTGACTTCCCAAGCCAAAGAATCTCATCAAATCTATTTCTCTCAATAGCTTCCCAGGTGGCACTAGTGGTAAAGGGTCCACCTGTCAATGCAAGAGATGTGAGTTCCATCCCTGGATCAGGAAGATCCTCTGGAGGAAGAAATGGCTACCCACTCCAGTATTCTTTCCTGGAGAATCCCAAGAACAGAGGAAGCTGGCGAGCTACAGTCCATGGGGTGCAAAAGAGTTGGATACAACTGAGCAACTGAGCACAGCAAACTACTCTGGTAGAGTCTTCCAGGCACCAGATCGTTGTTGCTGTTGAATTGCCAAGTCATTCCAACTTTCCGCAATCCCATGGACTGCAGCATGCCAGGCCTCCATGTCTCTCACTATCTCCCAGAGGCATCAGGTACAAACCCAGATAATGCTAAGTTGTTGAAGTGATATATATCCCTGCTCCATCCTAATGATTGAGAATTTTCTCCTGCAATGTTATGGAATAAGACTCCAAACACAAAGGTATTATCCTGATCATCTGTTGTTGTTGTTGTTGACTGGAATGTGTGTAACTGTAAACATAATTTAATTCAGCCTTGTTTAAAATTAAAAATTAATGTCAGGAGTTGCTTCAGGAGGTTGGAAAATGTTTAGCTGAAACACCAAAACAGGGCTTGCAGAAAACAATTCAATGAGCTGACCACTGTACCTTGTTATATCTCTAAGATAAATACAAGTCACATCCTTTGAAGGCATTAAGACCATAAATACTAGGCAGTTGAAGATGAAAGCTCTTTCTTGTAAGATTTGTACATTTGGCTCACAGATATTAGAAAAGCACTTCTCTCCTTGGGGGTTTCTTCTTTTTTTTTTTTAGTATATTTCTTAATTTAAATTTATTTATTTTAATTGGAGGCCAATTACTTTACAATATTGTATTGGTTTTGCCATACATCAACATGAATCTGCCACGGGTATACACACGTATTTTACTTTTAAGAGTAATGACAAATTGTCACATGAATGTTAATCTCAAGACTATGAAACATAAGTATTCTAGGAAAAGGAATGCATTCACTATATGTTTATAATAGGAAAACAAAGGCTTTGAATATTTAAGCACTCTCTATTACTGTGCTATGGCTATCTCAATCTTGTATAAAATCAGGTCATATTCTCTTTGACTTTAGAAACCAACTATTTCAGTCTTTATGTCATATTTGATAACAGTATAAATAGTAACTATGATAAATATCTTAAAGCACATAGAATATTGGTTTCTTCAACATATTTATAATTGAATTTTAGAAAGCATCCATTCCATTTCCAATGATTTGCTTTGTACAACCCATTGGACAGAGAATTCACTCATATTTGAATAGCTCAGAAAGAATAGGATTATAGATGTCTCTTGGTAGGGCCATAGCTCTTCTTTCCCTATTGTTCTACACATTTATATTATTAACACTTTTCCTGCCCCTAAACATAAACAAATTTGTGTTCTTTATTTTAGACTACCTACCTTTTCAATTACATATATGTTTTCCATAGTTTATTTACTTGTTCCCATTAGGAAGTGTTAAAGCATTAATAGGACACAAGAAACTGCAATTAACCTTAAGAACAAAAGAGTAATTTACTATCCTACCAAACAATAATGCTGACTTTTTTTGTTAATAATTCATGATAAAAGCAGCAGCAGATCAATCCAGGAAAAAACAAATCAAATTGAGAATAGAGGTGGCAAAACAGGCATAGTTATTAAATTTGCAATTGCTAGTGGCTTTAAAGTGGAGAAGGAAACGGCAACCCACTCCAGTACTCTTGCCTGGAGAATCCCATGGAGCGAGGAACCTGGTAGGCTACAGTCCATGGGGTCGCAAAGAGTCGGACACGACTGAGCGACAAAATACTACTACTAGTAGTGGCTTTAAAGTATCAGTGATAGCTGATCCACACCTAAAGTTATGGCCACAGCACAGAGGAACCATTAGTGAATCCACGGCTGCACTTCTGGTTCTTCTCCTACGCCCCATATGAGTAAGTATATTATGAGAGCTCACTAACCAGACCAATAGGGGTTCTTAGGAAATAAAAACAGGCTGTCTCCAAACCAGAAAGGAAGTTGATCTAAAAGTCCTATTATTGACTGTTTATTAGAATTAAAAACAAACATTAATTTTAAAACTTATCAGTACTGGACCAATTCCCAAACTACCCAGAAAAACCTTCATAGCCAATGAAGTAGTTGGGATATAATAAAAATTAGCTTGTTGCCAATTCATCTAAGATCTCTTGGGTTCTTTTCATTCTTAAGAGTGGCCTTTAAAGATCTGAAGTGCTTAAGGGTTAGCTACTTCTGCCAGATACATAGATAATTATTGAATAAATGTTCATTAGAAAGGAGGCATAAAATAGGTCATATATCATTCTTTAAGTCAGAACATTCTTCAATTTTCTGTCTTTTTAAAGTGCTCTGACTATACTTGATCTGAAAGGATTACTCAAGGCAAACACAAGAATATTCCAGAGCTATAATTATGTTATCCCTATGACTTCCATTAGGAAAAGTAGAAAATCTCCTAAACCAATGTCTAGACAAAATACCAGTTAGAAACTGAGTCTGGAAACTTTTCTGAGACTACAGACTCTGGCCATTGCTACATTCTGATCCCCTAGTTAGAGTATCTTTAAAATATTTTAGCCAATCTATATATCTTGAATTCATTTTATTTCACCAATGAAAGTCCATTACTAGCACTCATCATGCTATATAAGAGAAGAGTTTCACTAATATAAATCCACTTCTGACATTCAATATGCCTTTTAAACTTTCTGCATTAATCTAGGTCACAGAAAAGTTTGTTGTCACTGTCTCTGGATTATCCCTGGCCCTATGTCTGAAGGTCAGGTGACCTTCCCAGGACTAAGCATGACCACATAGAGTGCCTGAAGTAGTAGATGCGTTAAATAGAGGATAAACTAAATAACCCACAAATAATATCATATGCTTTCTCCAGAGATGAAGAATGCTGGTATGGCCCCACATAATGTTTTTTCTCTACCTTAAGCAATTCCTACACCTCAGATGGCATCATCTCAAGGCTTCTCATGCACAATATGCTGTAAAAATTTTCCTGAAAGGGTAGAGATGAGAAAGGGACAATATTCTAAGCCTTCAGATATAGAGCCATTATAACGAAGTGCTTGGAAGACAAAGGAAGACAGAGTAGAATTTGACTGTTGATCATTCCTTTTTATCCCTACTACTTCTCAGGCAATGGATAGAGGAAAATAATCACCAGATTTGTAAAAGTTTGGGCAGAACACAGGAATTTCATGCAGCTGACTTTCAAGTCACTGATCTAAGCTGGTCCAGTGGCTAAGCCTCCATGCTTCCAATGCAAGGGCCTGAGTTTAATCCTTCATCAGGGGACTAGATCCCACATGCAGCAAGTAAGAGCTTGTTTGAGGTATCTAAAGATTCCACATGTCACAACTAAAAATATCCTGTGTCCCAAAACTAAGACTCAGCACAGCTAAATAAATAACTAAAGGCTTTCAGAGTCAAAAGAAAGAAAGAAATATGCTTAGCTGCTTGAGGATCTTTGGAGGTAGGTTGAGATCATTTCAGAAAATGTTCTTCCATAAATGATGTACATGAAAATTGATGTCTCATAGCTACCAGATCTTTCCCATACCCTTCACTTTTGGTTCCTAAATGATTTGTGATAACTGGTCCTCCTTCACCAATTCTTTTTATACTTATTAGAAAAAGACAGCATATAGGGTTTGGAGGCATACAGAGCTGCATACCTAACAGGGCTTTACAGCTTGCTAGCTGTGTGACAAAACTTTCTGTGTTGTGAGAATCCAGTTTTGTCTTAGTTTAAAACTAAAAAGCCTCCTGATGAAAGTGAAAGAGGAGAGTGAAAAAGTTGGCTTAAAGCTCAACATTCAGAAAACGAAGATCATGGCATCCGGTCCCATCACTTCATGGCAAATAGATGGGGAAACAGTAGAAACAGTGTCAGACTTTATTTTGGGGGCTCCAAAATCACTGCAGATGATGACTGCAGCCATGAAATTAAAAGACACTTACTCCTTGGAAAGAAAGTTATGACCAACCTAGATAGCATATTCAAAAGCAGAGACATTACTTTGCCAACAAAGGTCCGTCTAGTTAAGCAAGGCTATGGTTTTTTAGTAGTCATGTATGGATGTGAGAGTTGGACTGTGAAGAAAGGTTAGCGCCAAAGAATTGATGCTTTTGAACTGTGGTGTTGGAGAAGACTCTTGAGAGTCCCTTGGACTGCAAGGAGATCCAACCAGTCCATTCTGAAGAAGATCAGTCCTGGGTGTTCATTGGAAGGACTGATGCTAAAGCTGAAACTCCAGTACTTTGGCCACCTCATGGGAAGAGTTGACTCATTGGAAAAGACTGATGCTGGGAAGGATTGGGGGCAGGGGGTGAAGGGGACAACAGAGGATGAGATGGCTGGATGGCATCACCGACTCGATGGACATGAGTTTGAGTGAACTCTGGGAGTTGGTGATGGACAGGGAGGCCTGGGGTGCTGCAATTCATGGGGTCACAAAGAGTCGGACATGACTAAGTGACTGAATTGAACTGAAGGCTTATAAAAACTAGAAATTTATTTCTCATAGGTCTGAAGATTGGAAGTCTGAGATGAGAATGTCATATGTTTGAATATTTGTGAATGCCTTCTTCCAGGTTGTCGGTGGTCATTTCTTCATTGTATCCTCATATGATGAAGAAAGAATGAAAGCACTCTCCAGAGTCTCTTTTATAAGGTCACTAATCCCATCCATGAAGTCTCCACTCTCATGATCTAATTACCTGCCAAAGGTTCTCACCCCTCAAAACCATTATATTGGGAAGAGAGAAGGCAGGGTCTGAATATATGAATTTGGAGAGAAGGACACATACAGTCTGTAACAGAGATGGTATATGTAAGTGATCTGACAGAGGTCTAGACACACAGTAGGCACACAGTAAGCAGCAGGTGATAGAATCACATCTCACCAGGAACTCTTCACCCAGGCAGGATGGTGTTGTTACTGTGCCCTGGAGCACGCTGTGCTAATAATACCCTGAATATCTGCCTTAGCTGCTCCTGCGAATGCTATCCCTCTTCACTTCCAACTCAGATTCAAGTCATCTGTGAGGTCCTCATTTCCTCTTAATATTGTTATGAGATACATCTTACATGTTTGTTTGTTTTAGTCACTAAGTCATCTCCAATGCTTTGTGACCCCCATGGACTATACCCCGCTAGGCTCCTCTGTCCATGGGATTCTCCAGGCAAGAATACTGGAGTGGCTTGCCATTCCCTTCTCCAGGGGAATCTTCCCAACCCAGCACTCCTGGGTGCATCTCCTGCACTGCAGGCAGATTCTTTAGCACTGAGCCAGCTGGGAAGCCCTACCTCTTACATAAACTGCCCTAAACCTGACTGAATTTTTCATAAGCCAAAAATTTTCCTGGTTCTTGGTCCCAACATCCTGGTTACTGAATAAGGCAGCCCCATCAGGACTGAGCAAAGAAAAGAGCAACAGAACATCTACTGTCTGCTGATCCTCAAAAGACACTTTACAAAATTACTGGTTACCTCTCTCCAGCCAGTGGAGGGATGGGGTTGAGGATGCTAGGCAGAGCTAGTACAGAGAAATTTAACATAAAAGGATGAAAAACTGGGTTAGGGAAAATGATGCCCAGCAAGAGTGCCAATCAATGGGGAAAGTCAATTTGTTATTAAGGAAAACCAAAGTATGATGTAAATGGTTGGAAAATCCTGGGAATCTAAAAGAAAGCATCATCAGATAGGAGAGGAGCCCAGAGGGACTCCTAGTTAGGATCCTAATGCATTTGAAGTGCAGAAAGAGTGTATACAGATCACAGTTTCAAAACAAAATTTAGATAGATAGATAGCTATCAATAGACTGATACATACAAGAGGAGATTTTAAAAGGATGCTAAAACCTCCACCTAGTATTATCCCCTTTTAAGAAATATTTCATTTCTGATTCCTCCCACAAGACGGTGAACTCCTCAAAGGCAGACAGAGGTGCCTGATTTTCCTCTGATTCTTCAGGTGATTATCCACAAAGGTTTATTCAAAGAAATGAAACATCAGGTATCTTCTATGGGTCTGGTTTATTGATGCAACTAAGTGCTGGGAGACTGTCTCCTGTTTTGATTTTGCGTGTATGTAGACAGCATTTTTCTTCTATAAGAATGAGCCTCATTTCCCTCAAAACATCTCAGTCTCATAATGAGAAGCAGGTGTTCTTCTCATTTCTTAGATGGATAAATTACAAAACAAAGAGGTGAACAGACGGCAAAGGAAATGCAGGCAGCTGCTGAAGCAGGAGTGGATTTTTTTTATTGTGTGTCCCTATCTAGCAGGCCTTGCATGCTGATTTCCTTGTGAAATCTGCTCCAATAAAGCAGCCATTTGCCAGAGTGGAAGCTGTGTCTGTTCTGCAGAGGACCCACATTCAGTCATCAGGTTCAGGTCTCACTGCCAAGAGGAAGTTTATTTCAGGGCAAACTTGGCAGGTATATATATGAATTTCTGGCAGCCAAGGCTCTGCCATAGTGTCATTAATTTTGGGCAGTTTATGTTCAGTTGGATTAGCCCCAAAGCAGCACAAGCTTTAATGATATCATGCTCATAAAACAACCAACCTAAGGTAGAAGCCCAGTAATTGCCTGGATACGTTCTGATGGCTTTTCCAGAACCTTCTCCATCCTTCTTCACCCTGCTTTGGGCCCCAGGAGACTAATCCTTATGAATTGCAACTGAGTTTCTTATCCTCTGGCTTAACCACTGTGATCACTAGCAGAAAATCAGAGAAAAGGAGAGAGATTCATTCCCAGCTCCCTTCCTGCCAGGCTGCAGTGGAGCCCCTAGCTCTATTCCTCTAACTGGGATGCAGCTTCTTTGTTGTTTAGTTGCTAAGTCGTGTCTGACTCTTTTTGTGACCACATGGACTACAGATGCCAGCCCTCCCTGTCCCTCACTATCTCTCAGAGTTTGAAATTTCTACCAGGGGTACCCCAGGTAGTATCCCTCTAACCTCTTGATCTGGCAGCCCCTTCCTTCATGGTTTCTTGGTGATTCCCTCAACCTTGTCGCATCTTTGGGGAAAAGTCTCCTCACTGAATTATTTACCCATTTAGATGCCTCATGGGTTTTCTGTAGGGATCTTGACAGATATATGAATGCTTGCTCCTTTCCAGTATAAACATCAGAACTAGAGAGATCCTGTGCTGCTTTCCATGGCACTGAAGAGTGTGGAAGTCAGTGGATCAAGGTTCTGTTCACATCATGTTTGCAACTCAGAAAAAATTGCTGGGGAAAGCGTCAGTCCTTGGCTTACTCTCACCAACCACGACTCTAGGCACACTACACATGTCGGCCCATTCCGCCTCCTCAGTGGCACTGCAAGTAAACATGATTATCTCCATTTTATAGTAAGGAACTGATGGCTAAAGTCAGACATTGGCAGGAAAAGCTTGTACTCTTTTCACAAACTCACAATTCTCATTCCTCTGAGGCTGTTTTCTCCACCATAAAATGGGACTGTTGGACCGTATCAGTGGTTCCCAACCCTGGTTCTATAGCTGGATAGCTTTGAAAATTCCACAATTCAAAACTTCAGCAGTTAAATTTAGAAGTTCCTTTTATGATTCAAATCAAATAAGATCTAAGATTGAGACCACTAAAATAAATGTCCCATAAAGTTTCACTTAATTCTAAAAATTTTATAATTTCAGTAGTTTTAACATATTGCTTCAGTTTGGACTTATCATAATTTTATATTGCTGTATTTTCCAATCTCTTTCTTTCTTCCTTCTATATTGCAGTAAGGAAATATTTTTGTAGAAAGAATGTAATACAAACACTCGTATAACACTATTTTTGAGGTATCTATCTCACACTTATAGAATGTTGGCCATATAAAAAACCCTTTCCTGTGTGATGAATAAAATGCAGTCTTTGCCCTCAAGAAACTCAATCTCATGGGAACAGATCACAAACAAGACACTTATACTGTAATGTAACGAGTAGTTAAAGAGACATATACATTGGATATGTCAGTTTCAGAAACTCCTACAGTACAATAATGTCATGACCTTCCTCACAAAATCTTAGAACTATCTCAAAGACTTCATATGTTTTTCAGAGAAGGAGTGGGTCAATTTTATCCACATATGAATATAAACAATTCAGCCCATCTGAGCTGTGAATGCAGGTTGCTTGGCAACAGCTCTTACAGTTGTGTTATTTGCTATGAAATGAAAGGAGCTGGTACTTTTCTCTTTAAAACAAAAGAATATTAATAACAGCAATAATAGTGGGTATTTATAAGTCTTTTGTGTAAGAGCTGCATAATGTTTTAGTTCATGCATGTTTTTGAGTCAAGATTAGGCAGTTTTTGGAAAGGTAAGGAGGTTGGGGGAGAATCTCATAGTCAAACACCATCATTAGGAGAATATACAACAGTCAGCTGACCTGATTTAATAAATTCAATGAGCATTTATTGAGCATGGTTTTTTGTCTTTAACTCTCTATCTACAAAGTGTCTTATGAAAAGTGAGGAGAAACAGGGAAATATGCTAGGGAAGGTGCACCCAAATATGGCCAGATGTATATTCCTGGTGATTAAGATATTTTATTAAACTAGTAAATCATTTCAACTGACTTCACCTTAGAGGAAAAATACAAAGCATCTCCCAAGTATAGCTGTACCTCTGTAGAAAAATCAATGAGAAGTCATAAGGGGAAAAAGTTTTCACTTCTTAATCAGAATGATTAAGGATATAAAATTCATACAAACCCATCTCTAACTTTAGAGGAATCTTCCTACCACCATATGTCAGTAATTATAGAAGAAAAAAATGTCCAATGAAGAGCAGAGTTTTTCTTTTTTTTCTATTAAAAGATTTTAGATTGGGAAAAAAAAATACCAATCATACTTCATAGCCACATCTTCCTACACTAACTCAGTTCTCTTTAAAGAAGAAAGCAGCTCCTCTACTCCCTACAATTATAAAATATGACAGACAATTTATTCCATAGCCTTTGAGTCTTTTGAAGAGAGATGAGTGAATTAAGTAAAAAATGCCTAACGAATATGATTGCAAACAAATGTCCATTTAAATATATTACTGCGATCTTGCACATCTCATAAGGATCACCCCAATTTCAAGGTCCTATCCATCTTTCATTTATTTATCAGCTCTAAATGTTAGCATATCAGTAAAACCAAATGGTAGAAAACAATTTGGATGTCTAAACAATGTTGCCTGTGTTATGTTTGTCATTTTGCTTGTTCCTAAGCAGACAGATGGGATCTAACTTGTCACAGCAAGCTCCAGCAGAAAGCAACATGAAACACACATACAAAATGATGAGTGTCAATGAAGCTGCAGGCTCATAATGTGCATTAGTTAGTAGTAATGATTTGTAACCTGAGGGCACTATAGCAATCCATAGGATATAAAAGTACCAGAAGCAAATTATTCCCAAAGCTTTTTGAACATATATGTTTAGTGCTCAGCATAGTTAGATGCTTAAATTTTCAGCATATGGTCTGAGTTCATCCCCCCCTCCTTGTATAACAATGAAATTTATCAACCCTGGACACAAACAATGACATCACCTTATCAGAAAGCATGGCTTCTCATGCCTGAGAAGATGTAGAGATTGCCACTGCCTCATCTTATCTGCTTACTTACCATGCCACCAATTAACCCCCGTTACTCCAGTCACCAAGAAATGTCTGTGTCATTGTTTCTTTATGTGGGAAGTGATAGGAGTGGGCAGTCCTCGGTTTTTTCTGAAACACCATCTTCTCTGAAGGGGCAGTATGATATGAAAAGGGATATTTAACAAGACACTATAATTTACATTTGGAAAACAAACTAAAATATAGTTTCTCCGTATAAAATGAAGCATAACAAAATATGACTTGAAGAGTTCTATAAAAGCTACACTTTACTTTCTGCTTATCAGTGATTTTCAGTGAAGTGCATTAGAGATTGCAAGGGAATTAGAATTATGTTTATGAAAAGTAAGCATCAGGAATTCCAGCTTCTGCTTGGAATGTAGTAAGCTGAAAATAGTGTCACTTCCTTACATTAAAAAAAGGCACAAATCTGTAAAATCACCATGTTTCTTGAATCCATTAGATAGCAGAGTCACAGAACAAGCAAGAAATCTTAAATCTAAGGAAAAACAAGTGTTTTCAAGGAGAAATAGCACAGTAGCCCTTGATTACCTGAGGCAGATGCTGGATACCCAAAGCCAAACATGAAGGTGAGAGTAATTCTACTAACAGTTACCAGCATGCTGAAGGTAGAATGTGAGCTACTGTGACAACATATGGCACTTGGGCACGCCAAACAACAAAGAACCACATCCGCTGTCAGACTCTTCTTCACAAACCTCACTGGATATCCTCACATAAGATAAGAGTGTACAGGAAGTGTCAGGAAGGACCTAGGAAAGGTAGTGGAACAGCATCCCTTACAGAAAGACACAGAGACCTACCTGGAAGGGGGAAAAAAAATGCCATCACACTTAAGCCACAGGGAGAAATCCATGTAGTTAGGAGAAGTGAACAAATACTATTCTCTAATTATGGGAGTAGGTGCAGAAACAGACACTGGGCCCAGACCATTCGAAAGAGGAGAAGAGTCACTGAGATGGTCCCTACCTTGAGATGCAAGAACAAAGTGCTGCCTAAAAATAAGTCTGAACCAGAACAACAGAGACAGTTGCCTCAGTGCCTACTGACATCCTGAATTAAGTAACAGCAGTGAACTACTAGGGGATGGATAAGAGCATAGAAAAAGAACTTTTTAAAAGCACAGGCATCAAGGGAAACTCTCATGGTGAAGGTGGAAAAGACTTTGGAAGAAGCCTCTCTGGATGGGGGACTTCCTTGGTGGGCCAGTGGCTAAGGCTCCATTCTCCCAATGCAAGGGCCCTGGGTTTCATCCCTGGTCAGGAAACTAGATCCCACATGCAGCAACTAAAATTTCTGCACACCACAACTAAGACCCACTGCAGCCAAATAAGTAAATAAATATTTAAAAAGTTAAAAACCTCTCTGGCTGGAAATTAAAGTGAAATTATGAATCTGAAGATAGAGGATGAATATTAACCACACTGGAACACAAATAGAAAAAGGAATTTTTCTATGGACAATCAAATGGCCTAATACATAGGTAACTGTAATCCTATCAGAAGGAAAGAAAGAGAAAGAAAGAAATTTGAAGACATTATGACAGAGAATTTTCCAAAATTAGTGATAAACAACAAACAACAAATACAAGAAGCTCAGAAATAGTGACTGGAATAAACACAAAACACACATACAAATCCCAAGACATCTCCCATTTAAACTTCCAAAAGTTAATCACAAAGACATAGAAATACATTACATACAAAGGAACAAAGATAAGAATTACCAAAGATTTCTCAT
The DNA here is from genome assembly GCF_032405125.1 of Capricornis sumatraensis. Classification (NCBI taxonomy): domain Eukaryota; kingdom Metazoa; phylum Chordata; class Mammalia; order Artiodactyla; family Bovidae; genus Capricornis; species Capricornis sumatraensis. Next base: position 70,885,338 of record NC_091081.1, on the reverse strand, counting down.
CATAAATTATACTAGGCAGAAAATGTAATTTAAAGTATTGAAAGACCAAAAAAATCTATTAACTCATAATTTTATACCCAATGAAAATATCTTTCAAAAATAAAAGAAAAATGAAGACATTTCTTTGGGGAAAAAAATGGAAAATCAACTGCCAGCAGACCTTACTATAGCATCAAAGGAAGTTAACAGCCAGAGGAATACAATGACGAAGAAAAATTTGGCTCCATAAGAGAAATGAAGAGAATTAGTAATGAAGATAAACTTGATTCATTTTTTATCATTTTAATTTAGCCTCCAAATAAAATAAATTAATTTTAGAAGAATTAATTTTCTAAAGTAAAAATAATTGCAATGAATTTATAAAATATGTAAAAATAAATATATAACAAATGACATAAATATAAGAGGAAAAAATTGGGAGTTAACTGTTATTATGTCTTATACTACCTGTGAAGTGGTATAAAGTTATTTGAAGGCATATTCTCATTGAATAATCTGAATATTGTAAACCTAAGGGCAACACAAAAATATTTCACATAGATAAAAAAGTAAGATAATAGTGGACATAAACGTATCATCTAGATATTCAAAAGGAAAAAGAGAAATAGAAAAAAGAATAGGCAAAAATATCTTTCAAAAATAAAAAGAAAATAAATATATTTCTCTGGAAAAGAAGTGGAATATCACTTGCCAGCAGAAGCCATTTGAGAAGATGACAAATGTTAATCTGATCATATCAATCATTACAATGGTCTAAACAAACTGATTAAAAGAAAAGAAAATGCTACAGTGGATATAAAAGTAAGACTAAATTGTATACTATCTAAAAGAAACTATTTTAAGTATAAAAATATAAATAGGTTAAAAGTAAAAGAATGGAACCAACCAAAGTGTCCATCAATGGATGAATGGATAAGCAAAATGTGGTATATCCATGCAAATGATATTATTTATTTATAAAAAGAAATAATGTAATAATAAAATCTACATTGTGGATGTACCTTGAAAAAAGGTGGATGAACCTTGAAAACATTATGCTGCGTGAGAGACACCAGCCATAGTGAGGAGTGTCTTAATGGGTGAATGGTTTCTTTCTGGCTTATTTCCCTTAGCATAATGTTTTCAGTGGTTTATTTTTGAGTTAGTGAAAAATATTCCGAAATTGATAGAGTGATGATAGCTGGACAACTCTGAAAACATCCTAAAAATCATTTAGCTCACTTTAAGGAAGTGAATGCTTCAAAAAAGTAGAGAGAGAGAGAAGTCACTCAGTCATGTCCGACTCTTCGCGACCCCATGGACTGTAGCCTACCAGGCTCCTCTGTCCATGAGATTCTCCAGGCAAGAATACTGAAGTGGGTTGCCATTTCCTTCTCCAGGGGATCTTCCCGACCCAGGGATCAAACCCGGGTCTCCTGCATTGGAGTCAGACGCTTTAACCTCTGAGCCACCTACAATGGATGCTGATTTAGCAATATAAACTATATAACACAATCAAATAAAGAACAATATTACATAATGATAAAAGAATTAATCCAAATAGAAAATATAGCAATCTTTTATGAGTATGCATCTCCATGCCCCAAAATACATGAAGCCAAAAACTTTCAAAATTGAAAGAAGAAAGAGAAACTACAGTCTTTTATTAAAACATGTCAGCAGCTTCAGTTCAGTTGCTCAGTAGTGCCTGACTCTTTGGGACCCCATGGACTGCTGCACACCAGCCTTCCCTGTCTATCACCAATTCCCAGAGCTTGCTCAAACTCATGTCCATCAAGTCAGTGATGCCAGCATAGCAGGAAACAATTTATGAAAACAATGTCTCAACTAGTTTTTGTCTGAAGAACCCATTCACATTGGATCTGATAAATGCATTCCATAGAGCTTCACTATGAGCAACGTTAAACTTTCCCAAAGATTCCTATTCATTTGTTTATTCCAAAGAGCAACTGTTATATTTCCTTGAGCTCCTAATGTCTTGCTACTAAGTAGAAAGGACATAGGATTGTAATTAAGAGTATGATTTGGGGAGCAAGCCTGCCTGGGTTGAAATCCTACCTCCTATACTTATATGATCTTAGGTATAGTATCAAACTTACAAGATTGTTGTGAGTATTAAATGATTTATTCATTTAAAGCAGTAATAACACTGGTCCTTGTATACTGTAAGAACTCAATAAGTGACAGTTATTTTTACTAGAAACATATGCTTTTATTCTTAAAACATTTTGCTTCCTCATTATTTTTGGAGAATACTGCGCAGAAGAGATTTCTAGGACAAAACACAGATTCATAGAATGAGGAAGCTAGAAGACATCTTCAACATCTTTCACTACATTCCTTAAAAAAATCTTGAGGTATCCTTTATTCAAAGCCAATTGTGAAGAGAATCTAATAGGCAAAACTGAATATGACTCTGGATCCCCAGGTGGCTGTGAGAGCTGGACCATGAGCGCTGAGAGCCGAAGAACTGATGCTTTTGAGCCGCGGTGTTGAAGAAGGCTTTTGAGAGTCCCTTGGATGGCAAGGAGATCCAACCAGTCCATCCTAAAGGAAATCAGTCCTGAATATTCATTCGAAGGACTGATGCTGAAGCTGAAACTCCAATCCTTTGGCCACCTGATACAAAGAACTGACTCATCGGAAAAGACCCTGATGCTGGGAAAGATTGAAGGCAGAAGGAGAAGGGGACAACATATGATGAGAAAGTTGAACGGCACCATCGACTCGATGGACATGAGTTTGAGCAAGCTCCGAGAGTTGGTGATGGGCAGGGAAGCCTGATGTGCTGCAGGCCGTGGGGTCGCAAAGAGTCGGATACAACTGAGCAACTGAACTGAACTGAACTGAATCCAGGTGGCAGTAGTAATAAAGAACCTGCCTGCCAATGCGAGAGACAAAAGAGTTGCAAGTTTGATCTCTGGGTAGGGAATATCCTCTGGAGTAGGACTTGGCAACCCACTCCACTATTCTTGCCTGGAGAATCCCATGGACAGGGGAGCCTGACAGGCTACAGTCCATAGGGTTGCAAAGAACTGGACACAACTGAAGGGACTTAGCACACATGCACTCTTTGTAAAATGTAGGAAGAAAATGACGTTCAACAGCACTTACTGATCACGTCCTCTTTCACTTGGCTCTCTTTCAGTAGCCAAGAGAAAGTCCCTTTGAATCTCTGGGGCTCCTAAAGGCACAAAAGTCACTGATTTACCCACACTTCTAGTTTTATTGACCAGGCCCCTGGTGCCCATAACATTCATATCAGTAGAGGTTAATTTAAGACTAGAATTTCTCTCCAGGAAATTTTTATACCTAAATTTCATCAACATGCAGCTTTAATATATCAGTTTACACAGAATTATTAAATTCTGACTCAGAGTTTTTAGGTGGTAAGAAATAGAGTCTGACCTGCTAATTAAGCAAAAAAGTATTTAATCTATTGGATGGCTCACATATTAACAAAAGACTTGAGAAACAGGCTCAGAAATGGACTGCAGTCAAGAGAGGCCAGACAGCAAACAGTCATTCACCAGAACAGTTCCTTTCAGATCCTCTGCTAATACTCTCAGATACCACTATCTTACCCTCTTCTCTTGGTGTCAGAGAAAAGGAAGGTCTGGGCTCCTGAGATTCCTGCAACAGAAAATGAAGCCCTAACTACCCTTAACTCTCACATGAGCAAATGTGTATTATAAACACCTCCTATAAAAGGAGCTCAGTTCAGTTCAGTTAAGTTCAGTCAATTAGTCGTGTCCGACTCTTTGCGACCCCATGAATCTCAGCATGCCAGGCCTCCCTGCTCATCACCAACTCCCGGAGTTCAATCAGACTCACGTCCATCGAGTCAGCAATGCCATCCAGCCATCTCATCCTCTGTCGTTCCCTTCTCCTCCTCCTAGCAACAGTCTTTTAAAAGAGTCAACTCTTCACATGAGGTGGCCAAAGTACTGGAGTTTCAGCTTTAGCATCATTGCTTCCAAAGAAATCCCAGAAATGATCTCCTTTAGAACAGACTGGTTGGATCTCTGTGCAGTCCAAGGGACTCTCAAGAGTCTTCTCCAACACCACAGTTCAAAAGCATCAATTCTTTGGCCCTCAGCTTTCTTCATAGTCCAACTCTCACATCCATACATGACCACTGGAGAAACCATAGCCTTGACTAGACGGACCTTTGTTGGCAAAGTAATGTTTGCTTTTCAATATACTGTCTAGATTGGTCATAACTTTCCTTCTAAGGAGTAAACGTCTTTTAATTTCATGGCTGTAATCACCATCTGCAGTGATTTTGGAGCCCAAAAAAAATAGTCTGACACTGTTTCCACTGTTTCCCCATCTATTTGCCATAAAGTGATGGGACCGGATGCCATGATCTTCATTTTCTGAATGTTGAGCTTTAAGCCAACTTTTTCACTCTTCACTTTCACTTTCATCAAGAGGCTTTTTAGTTCCTCTTCACCTTCTGACATAAGGGTGGTTTCATCTGCATATCTGAGGTTATTGAGGTTTCTCCCGGCAATCTTGATTTCAACTTGTGCTTCTTGCAGCCCAGCGTTTCTCATGATGTACTCTGCATATAAGTTATATAAGCAGGGTGACAATATACAGCCTTGACGTACTCCTTTCCTTATTTGGAACCAGTCTGTTGTTCCATGTCCAGTTCTAACTTTTGCTTCCTGACCTGCTATAGGTTTCTCAAGAGGCAGGTCAGGTGGTCTGGTATTCCCATCGCTTTCAGAATTTTCTACAGTTGATTGTGATCCACACAGTCAAAAGCTTTGGCATAGTCAATGAAACAGAAATAGATGTTTTTCTGGAACTCTCTTGCTTTTTCCATGATCTAGCGGATGTTGGCAATTTGATCTCTGGTTCCTTTGCCTTTTCTAAAACCAGCTTGAACATCTGGACGTTCACAGTTCACGTATTGCTGAAGTTTGGCTTGGAGAATTTTGAGCATTACTTTGCTAGAGTATGAGATGAGTGCAATTGTGCAGCAGTTTGAGCACTTTGGGCACTGCCTTTCTTTGGGATTGGAATAAAAACTGACCTTTTCCACTTCTGTGGCCACTGCTGAGTTTTCCAAATTTGCTGGCATATTGAGTGCAGCACTTTCACAGCATCATCTTTCAGGATTTGAAACAGCTCAACTGGAATTCCATCACCTCCACTAGCTTTGTTCATAGTGATGTTTTCTAAGGCCCACTTGACTTCACATTCCAGGATATCTGGCTCTAGGTGAGTGATCACACCATCATGATTATCTGGGTCATGAAGATCTTTTTTATACAGTTCTGTGTATTCTTGCCATCTCTTCTAAATATATTCTGCTTCTGTTAGGTCCATACCACTTCTGTCCTTTATCAAGCCCATCTTTGCATGAAATGTTCCCTTGGTATCTCTAATTTTCTTGACGAGATCTCTAGTCTTTCCCATTCTGTTGTTTGCCTCTATTTCTTTGCATTGATCACTGAAGAAGGCTTTCTTATCTCTTCTTGCTATTCTTTGGAACTCTGCATTCAGATGCTTATATCTTTCCTTTTCTCCTTTGCTTTTCACTTCTCTTCTTTTCACAGCTATTTGTAAGGCCTCCTCAGACAGCCATTTTGCTTTTTTGCATTTCTTTTCCATAGGGATGGTCTTGATCCCTGTCTCCTGTACAATGTCACAAACCTCTGTCCATAGTTCATCAGGCAGTCTATCTATCAGATCTAGTCCCTTAAATCTATTTCTCACTTCCACTGTATAATCATAAGGGATTTGATTTAGGTCATACCTGAATGGTCTAGTGGTTTTCCCTACTTTCTTCAATTTAAGTTTGAATTTGGCAATAAGGAGTTCATGAGCTGAGCCACAATCAGCTCCTGGTCTTTTTGTTGTTGTTGTTGACTGTATAGAGCTTTTTCATCTTTGGCTGAAAATATAATCAATCTGATTTCAGTGTTGACTATCTGGTGATATCCATGTGTAGAGTCTTTTCTTGTATTGTTGGAAGAGGGTGTTTGCTGACCAGTGTGTTCTCTTGGCAAAACTCTATTAGCCTTTGCCCTGCTTCATTCCGTATTCCAAGGCCAAATCTGCCTGTTACTCCAGGTGTTTCTTGACTTCCTACTTTTGCATTCCAGTCCCCTATAATGAAAAGGACATCTATTTTGGGTGTTAGTTCTCAAAGGTCTTATAGGTCTTCATAGAACCATTCAACCTCAGCTTCTTCAGCATTACTGGTTGCGGCACAGGCTTGGATTGCTGTGATATTGAATGGTTTGCCTTGGAGAGAAACAGAGATCATTCTGTCGTTTTGAGACTGCATCCAAGTGCTTCATTTTGGACTCTTTTGTTGACCATGATGGCTACTCCATTTATTCTAAGGGATTCTTGCCCTCAGTAGTAGATATACTGGTCATCTGAGTTAAATTCACCCATTTCAGTCCATTTTAGTTCGCTGGTTCCTAGGATGTCGACGTTCACTCTTGCCATCTCCTGTTTGACCACTTCCAATATGCCTTGATTCATGGACCTGACATTCCGGGTTCCTATGCAATATTGCTCTTTACAGCATCAGACCTTGCTTCTATCACCAGTCACATCTACAACTGGGTATTGTCTTTGCTTTGGCTCCATCCCTTCATCCCTTCTGGAGTTATTTCTCCACAGATCTCCAGTAGCATATTGGGCACCTACTGACCTGGGGAGTTCCTCTTTCAGTATCCTATCATTTTTCCTTTTCATACTGTTCATGGGGTTCTCAAGGCAGGAATGCTGAAGTGATTTGCCATTCCCTTCTCCAGTGGACCACATTCTCTCAGACCTCTCCATCATGACCCACCCGTCTTGGGTGGCCCCACAGGGCATGGCTTAGTTTCATTGAGTTAGACAAGGCTGTGATCCTAGTGTGATTAAATTGACTAGTTTTCTGTGATTATGATTTCAGTATGTCTGCCCTCTGATACTCTCTTGCAATACCTACCGTCTTACTTGGGTTTCTCTTACCTTGGGCGTGGGGTATCTCTTCACTGCTGCTCCAGCAAAGTGCAGCCACTGCTCCTTACCTTGGACAAGGGATATCTCCTCACTGCTCCCCCTCCTGACCTTGAATGTGGAATAGCTCCTCTAGGCCCTCCTGTGCTTGCTACACAATTATAATTTTAAAAACTCCTTCAGAGAGGCTATAAGACTATATCAAAGATAAGTCTATATGAATTACCATAATGATACATTTTATGAATCTGAATAATGCCCATATCCTTGAAACTGTAACTCCATGATTCCCCATTAGTATCATAGGAACACACTTCCCCAAAACTAAAAAATAAATGAAATCTTCATATGCTATTAAAGTATATCTTCTCTTTCAAGGTCTAACATAGATAAACATACAATGAAAAGATGTGTGCTCTCTACAAATCAACTTTATACTAAAATTTATTTTCACAACTTTTAAATAATTAATAAGTATTCTAGAGTGGCAGATGGAAATTATAAACACATATATTTACTAAAATTGAAGAGGAATGTAAGAAACCATAATAGAGCAAGGATAGGAATATGGGATTGCCACAAAGATAATAAAGTTTATAGATGTGTTTATAGTTTCATATAATTGAGGAAAAAAAGATAAATTGGAGAAGATGAAAGAATCAATAGTTCATATGCCTGGTAGACTGTCTGTCAAAGATCAGACATCTCAAGAGAACCTTTGACAGGGTGCATATTGCAGTAAACTTATGATTGAGTTCTCTTATATGCTCCTATAATGCAATTTATCTCTGTTGTCAGTTGGAGGAGAGTTGTATTCTCCAGAGTTACAACTGTTATTCCACTGTTCAAATTTAAGAACGAAGCATAGGTTTCTGATTAATTATCAGTCCAACTCAGCAAAAGTGAGAGCTAAAAAAAGTAATACAAAAGAGACCAATTACACACAGTTTGGTTTTAGTCAACCATTGATAAATGCTTTGCAGATATATCTGAGGTGCTAAAATTTTGTGCTATTTATCACATAAAAGATAAATGTTAGAGAAAAGCTGTCGACTAAGTTTTCAATTCTTGGTTTTACTTGACAAAAACAAGAAAAACATAATCTCTAAGTCCAGCTCTCTATAGTCTGATTTGCATGTACAAATGCTCTCTGAAATGGAATGAATTGTTTTGCCAAATGAAATATCCATTACCTTCAAAACAAATGACAATGCACAACTTCATTGCACAATGATTTCAGTTTAGATGCAATAAATGTGTGGTGCCTCCTACTGCCTAAGATGAGCTCCCTTCAAAATAAAAGGATTTCTCATCTTTTAAAGGAGACTGCCCATGTTTCTGTTCACTTTCATAGAAGCTATGGTTGCAATTCTCACGTAATTGCTGCATCTGGTCATTTGACATATTTTATTGCTGTATCTCATCTTCTTGCTCTTTCTAGCGAAAGCACTTCAAAGAAACTACGAGAGTTCAATATATAGCCCTGGACCTTCTTAAGTACTATATTTGAGCTATCTAATAGGCAAAATGCTGGAGCTTCCGGTAAAGGAGCTGAAACAAGAAGACAGAACTCCTGTGAGTCAAAGGTACCATGATTTCTGTAGACAAGATATGTATCATGTAAAAGAGAAAAAAGTTGTATTTTTCTTAGGTTTGCTAAGAAGTGGGATCTAGATGGCCAGGAGATCTTAGCAGAAAGAGATTGGAAATATTTCCAGACGCCCAGGGATGATGTAAGAAACAAGCAACCAGATGAGGAAGATGCATCACCTTGAAGGAGCATGGTGAAGGTCTCCCTAGAATCAGTGAAAGTTCCCCAAGAGTAAATGTCAACTTTGGTCCTCATAGCTTCCCAGAGGACTGATACCAATTTACCAGTATCAATCAAATAAGACCTGTTCTCTTGCTATTTCTCCCTCCCCACAGCAGTGATTGGTCGAGGAGATATTACTAACAGAGGATAAAGCTGTTTAATTCGTCCCCTAGTCAGACTTCAAACCCCTACCTTTACCAGGTTCTCTTTAAGGTAAATAGAAGTTTTAAGCATAATCAAAATTCAAAGTTGTTTATTATTACACTGGATTAGACATTTAATTACCGAACAGAGAATTTTTGTGATGAGAAGTGAATGTGGGGCTTTCATTATCTAAGTTATGAGACCTACTCTGCATATCATTTAAATGCAGAAGACAAACTAGCATCCTTTAGTGTAAGATTAAGATTAAAAGGAGGGTTGTATAAAATATAAAGTCTCTTTATGATTGTGCCCTCTGAGTTTTGCTCTTTGAACATAATGACTACAAGTCCCAACCCCCTTCTGTCATTAGGATGAGATGCACAGGACTTATTTAGCAAGTTGTACTTTGTTCTTCTAGGCATTATTAAGATAGTTTTGTCACCAGAATATATTTTCAGAAGTCATTTGCTGCACTGTTTTTAAAAATATAATAAATTTCACATTCCAGCAAATACACCCCACCCCAACTCATTGGTATTGACCAATTATATTTAAAGTTTTTTTTTTTTTTTTAACTCAGAGTAAAGCACTGGGGAAACGTTATCTGTAACCAATAATTAGATGATTCAATATTTATTTGTATTAATAGTTTGTAATAGAATGGTTGAATTTTAGCCTCATTGGATGGTGACATCACATCTAGGCCAATGAGGTTTCTATGGTTACACAGTTGGATTCCTGGCAGGCCCAAACTATTCATAAGTAATAGAGCTATTAGGATTATTTTTCTCCCTTAAAAATGGATATTCCATAATGTTAAGAACCTACATTATATACTTGGGCCCTAAGGATGTAGCTAAAATGCATCAAAACAGTAAACTATTATCTTCATCATATTTAAAATGCAAGAAGCTCATTTTCTGTGGTTGATTATTGATTATAAAGGATATTACATATATATATATATGGATATCAGAATATGATGCTAAATACAGAAGTAAGCCTAGAATCACAGTATATTGCACTGTGATTTCTTTTAATGTGGTTTAAAACACTGCAGAAAAAGAGTGATACACTGGTGATGAAGAGGGTGTCCAAAGACAGTGAGATTGCTTTGTCTTTCCACTACAAGAATTATTTTTGTGCAAGTATATTTTAATGTTATTGCTGAGAAAAATGAAATTTCCAAAGCCTGCAGTATAGACCATTTTAAAAGTTTCATTCAATTAAAAGAAAATGGTTTCTTGCAACTGAAGGGAATGAAATTCTTTTTCCAAAGCTCAGTAATTTGAAGAAAATTGAAATAATATCAAGCATCTCTTCCAACCACAACACTGAGACTAGAAATCAACTACAAGAATAAAAGCTAACTGCAAAAAAGTGCAAACACATGGAAGCTAAATATTGAAAAACCAATGGGTCAGAAAGAAATGAGGAAATTTAAAATTACCTGGAGACAAATGAATTTGGAAACACAATATCCCAAAATCAACAGGAAAAAGACAAAGCAGGAACTTCCTCAGAGGGAAGTTTATAGTGATTACAGGGCCTATGTTATGAAATAAGAAAAATTTCAAATAAACAAGTTAAACTTACACTTAAGGAACCAGAAAAAGAACAGTCAAACCCAGAATAAGTAGAAGAAAATAAATACTAAATATCAGAGTGGAAATAAATGAAAAAGAGACTAGAAAAAAATATAAAAGATCGATGAAATTAAGAGCAGTTTCTTTGAAAAGATAAACAAAATTTATAAACCTTCATCAAGAAAAAAAGAGAAAGGGCCAAAAAAAAAATTGGCAATGAAAAAGGAGAAGTTACCACTGACACCACAGAAACACCAAGGATCATAAGAGATTATTACAGTTATATTCCAATAAAATAGATAACCTATAATAAATGGATAAATTTCTAGAAATATACTCTCTCAATACTGAATCAACAGAAATTGAAAATATGAACAAATAAATTACCTAGTAATGAAACTAATTATTGTTTTAGAAACTTCAAATAAACAAAAGTTCAAGAAAAGTAATTTCATAAGTGAATTGTACCATGCATTTCAGGAAGAAGAGGAAAGAATGCTTCCAAACTGACTCCAGGAGGCTGGCACCACTCTGATACAGAAACCAAACAAAGATACCACAAAAATAAAGAAAATTACAAGGCAATATCACTGATGAGTATAAAAGTAAAAACCTTTAGAAAAATATTAGCAAGACAAATTCAACAATAGATTGAAAGGATTAAACACTATGATCAAGTAGGATTTATCCCAGGGATGCAAGGATGGTTCAATATCTTCAAGCAACTCAATCCATCTGAAATACTACTATAAAATACTGGTGAAAGAAATTGAAGATAACACAAACAAATGGGCGGATATGTCATACCCATGGACTGGAAGAATTAATATTGTTAAAAGCACATACGCATATGCAAGGTAATCACAGGTTCAGTGCAACCCTTATTTTAATACTATTTTCCACAACACTATAAAAAATAATTCTAAAATTTTATGGAAACACGAAAGACTCCAAATAGCTCAAATTATCTTGAGAAAAAAGAACAGAGCTAGAGGTATCATGCTCCCTAACTTCAAACTGTACTACAAAACTACAATAATCAAAACAGTATATGATGCTGGCATAAAACAGACACACAGATCAAAGAAACAGGAAAGAAAATTCAGAAATTAACCCCCATTTATACGCCTACAACAAAGGAGGCAAGACTATACAATGGGGAAAAGACAACTTTTTCAATAAATAGTCCTGGAAAAACTGGGCAGCTACATGTAAAAGAATCAAATTGGATTACTTTATCACATAATATACAAAAATAAACACAAACTGGGTTAAAGACTTGCATGAAATAGGTGAGAAAACTTAAGAGGTACAAACTTAAGCAGCTATGACACTGATGAGTCACAGTGGTGTGATGTTCAATGCTAGGAGTATGGTTAATTATACTGTTCATAACTTTGTATGTGACATATATAAAGTGGGCTTATGGTGATTAATTTGTAAGGTAGAAAAATATCAAATTCCTATGTCATACACCTGAAACCAATATAAGTCAATTATATTTCAATTTAAAAAAAACATAAAAAACTCTACATTTTTACCAATTTTCAACATACAGTATTGTCAACTATAAGAAAGCATGAATTGTGACAATCTTTCTGAGAGCACATAAAATTCAGCACATGTTGAAAATTTTATTAAAAATAAAATGACTTACAGCATCGGATCTGATATTACACATTCAATTAATTATACATTTCATTTCAAGTGATGAAATTCAATATCAAATTGACAATTTAATGATGTAACTATGAGTGTCTAAGTTCCTTTTCATTCCTAATATAACTATTTGAATTTTACTAGTTTCTGAACTCAAGATAATATACTTAAATGTATCCAAAAATTTGAACGAGGTATGCCTCTTATATGGATATATGAAAAATATTCAAAATAGATAAAATTTAAAATATATATATATTTCCAAATGACAAATGTCATTTGCATGAAAGTATTTGTAAACAAAGTAGAATTTACTCAAGTTTAAGCAAGTGTGATGAGCTGGATTTGAAAACTATTGGTTTTATTCTTCCCCAAGTGAAGTGAAAGTTGCTCAGTCTTGTCCAACTCTTTGCGACCCCATGGACTATACAGTCCGTGGAATCCTCCAGGCCAGAATACTGGAGTGGATAGCCTTTCCCTTCTCTAGGGGATCTTCCCAACCCAGTGATCAAACCTAGATCTCCCACATTGCAGGCGAATTCTTTACCAGCTGAGCCACACAAGGGTAGCCCAAGAATACTGGAGGGGCTAGCCTATCCCTTCTCCAGCAGATCTTCTCAGCCCCGGGAAGCCCTATTCTTCCCCAAAATAAACCCCTATTTTGCCATTAATACAAATTCCTTTTCCTTTTAGATCATTATTTATTAGTAATTTATTTTAACCAAGATTTTATAAAAAATATATTTACCCACTATGGATATACATAAGATTGAACAAACACTTTACAAAATAATACTTAATCTTTATAATAATGATATGTTAATATTTCCTAAAAACAATACTTCATCTTTATTACATGTCATGCTGCGATATTTTCTATTTTTTATTTTTTTAATTATGACTCATCTTCATCTATTAATTGAGCCTATGACCCACTAATGAGGACAACCTATAGTTTGAAAACTACTGCACCAGGCTGTTCCACAGACTGACTGTTTTACCATTTGTTTCATTCATTCTTCATTTTTCAGAGATGCTCTCTTCTTTGCATGAAACCTGGACACAAGTTTTACCTGAGATTCCAAACTCTTATTCATACTCCCTGCAAAGCCTCTTTCAACAAGGTTGGTCTCTCCCTACATAGAGTTTGTCATATTAGCTGCTCCAAAGGTAACATAGTCTCTTTAGTCTCACACACATTTAAAATATTTCCATGGACAGGAACTTTAGTTAATAAAGTGTTTTCTACTTAAAAAAATACTTCAAACCCATCCACTCAGATTGTGATTTGAATGCACTTTCTTAAAGCAGATGTATCTGATCATATAATTTTAAACTCTAAATGAGAAATGAGTGCAAAGAAAAGTCTAAAGCTTTTAAAAATAACCATTCTCTAGAGCAATCAAGGGAATTAGAGAAAAAAGAAGTCACAAAATCATTTCTAAAACATAATATAATTTAGCTCTTCAAAGATGAAAAAATCAGGCAAACCATGGGTAGGTAGCTCCAAATCATTTCACTTAAGAAATAAGAGGACAGATTTAACTGCAGTTGTAGCCACAATGTTTTCCATATAATATTATTTCTAGAAAGATATAAGTTACAAACAAACTGCCTGTGATTGGAAGCATGTCTCCTTTTCTTAGTTGCACTTGTGATTAAATATTAACTTTATCTAATGAGTCTATAGAAATTGACACACAATGGCTTAACAAAAGGCAAGATATTGTATCTGGAATTATAGATGCATTCAGAGAAGCCAGCGTTTTTTGGCAGGTATAGTCTACCACCTGTTTAATTAAAACAGGATCTAGATCCTTTCAGATTCATGCTTCTGATTTATTTATGTGTTTTATTCTGCAAGGAACTAATTTATTTATGTCTGTTCTTCTGATACTAACTGACTTTGTCAGAATCTTGCAAGCACATCACTGATTAATACATCATTTATGATTTCTCAAAGTTTCTTTAGTAAAGTTCAGACTCTATACTCATGAATCAATGGCAGAGCAGGGCACTTATTTCAGAGAACATCTTTATCCCAAATATTTTAAAGTATAATTTTGCATTTGCAAATGATTTTCTGCTTCAAAAATGTTTTCACATACACAAAAAGAAGTGTGTCTATATTGTGTCTGTTCAGTACTTTACCACCACAGTAAGAAACAGTTTCATTTTAGTAGGTAAGAGATAGTTATTCAGTAAGCCGCCACCCCCTACACCTGCCCTGATACCTTGGATAAGGACCATGACAAATTATTAAACTTTCTAAGCCTGATGATTTTTCTGTCTTTAATATGGAGATAATAATGGTGCCAACTCACAGGGTATGATTATATTGCAAAGAAATGAGATACATATAGCAAAATACTTGAGAAAACATTTATGATAAAAGAGTTTTACTTCTGTTACAACAGAGCTTATCTGCCTTACAAAAGCTATTCTTCCCTTCAAGATTCAGCTCAAAAAACACCTTCTCTATGAGGTCCTCATCTTCTTCCTCTATTCTTAATGCTCCCTAAATACAGTACATTTTACTTGTGCCCATCACTACTTTTATATTGTATTGTTACTATTGGGAATGTATCTATCTGTTCATATAGACTGTGAATTCCTTAAAGGTAGAGGATATATTTTAGTTAATGTGACATTTCTATGCTCTACTTCATGCCTTAGTGCATAGTAGGTACCTATATTCTTCTCCTATTGAATAAATGAATGAGTCTATTGTTGGCATTTTCTGTCTTTAATTGCCAGATGAATATCTTAAAATATTAGTAGTTGAGAACCTGTGCTAATGTTTATGTAGAATAATTTTATCTAAGTAAAACAGTGTGAGAAGTATATCCTAAATTGTGCTTATGATACATTGTGTCAAAATCCCAACATGTTTCTGAAATCTAAATATTGTATTACCTGAGTCTTACTGGTATCAGGACACAAAGAAAATACAAATATTAACTAATCATTAAATGGATAACAACAAATAACTTGTGATTCTTCACTTTTATTTGGAAGCATTATTGGGTTAAATACAACACTGGAAAAAACCATCAGATCATATTAGCTCTTAAATCAAGGAACATCCAACTCATTTTGAACTCAAATAATTATCAAAGAAGAATCATCCCTATTCATCAAAGTCTTTTAAGACAAGGGTTTTGAATAAACTTCTCCAAAGAAATCTTGATTAATGAAGCCAATGTACCAACTGAAAAGACTGCACTCTGGGTGAAAAATTTGTCATTAAACAAGCTACCATTTAGTAGCCACACTGCAAAGGTTCTCAACAAGACAAGACTATGTTAAAATAGTTAACTTATTTCAGAATGGTTAATTTATTCTAGTAGGTATTCTGTGTGTCACAATGAATAAGAAAATTTCTTTACTTTTGCCTCCCTTACTTCTCTGGCCTGTGGTTCATTCATACTTTTTTAAATACAAGAACCTATATCATTCAAGGTGATTATATATACTTGCCTTCTCAACTGAATTATAGACTCCCACAAGACAACTCAGCTTATTCATTGTTTGATAATCAGTGTCCAGCGCAGTACTTGGCGTATAATACTATCTCCTCAATAAATGATTGTTGATCAGAATATTTAGATGTTTCTAGTACCAAATCTTTTCTGGCTTTATAATGCTCTAGGTTCTGGAAAGACATCTTACAAACAAGACACCTTACAAACTAAAACTAAGTGGGCTGCTTGTCTGGGCACCATATTGTTCTGAAAATGGGTGGCCTCCAGCAGGTGGTGCTTAGCTGCAGAAAGTTTCTTAAAAGAGGCCATCCTCAATGGAATGTTCTCAACAACTTATTGAGTGATAGCTTTACTACAGTGTGTAAGGCAGCCCATGAGAGTATGGTAACTGCTGTGAATGTTTCACAGTTTAGAGGAATATATCTGTTCCATGTTAAGTGCTGCACCTTTAAGCCATAGTTTCTATTAGTCTCTGTTTCTGTTACACTGTTAAACTCTCCAGCCAGCTTTTCTAAGCTTCTCTAAGAAAGCTAGTCAGCTAAAGAACATCTTTTCACTGGAGACCAGGGAATACTGAACTTTACATTAAGCAATTGACATGGCAACAAAAGCTTTCACCATTCAAAAAAAGATGACAATGGCATGTCAGATGATTTTAAGTGACATTTTTTAGGCAGTAATATTTGATACTGTTCTCAAAATAGAAGCCTACTACAGTTTTCTTCCAATAAATTATCCACTCATTTCATAAACAACTGGAAATAAGTACAGTATTGTTAAGTAATTAACCTCCAATTAAAAAATAAATTTATATTTTTTAAAAAGTAAATTTTAAAATAAAAAACTACAGTTTTAATGGGGGTTAGGTATATTCCTGATTTTCAGTCTCTAAAGAAAATCCCATGGACGGAGGAGCCAGGTAGGCTGCAGTCCATGGGGTTGCTAAGAGTTGGACATGACTGAGCATCTTCACTTTCACTTTTGACTTTCATGCATTGGAGAAGGAAATGGCAACCCACTCCAGTGTTCTTGCCTGGAGAATCCCAGGGACAGGGGAGCCTCGTGGGCTGCCGTCTATGGGGTCGCACAGAGTCAGACACGACTGAAGCGACTTAGCACCAGCAGCAGAGTTAGTTATGATTATCTAAAAAGATAAAACCATCTTAAAGTACAACAGTATTAGTGTATTTTTTGATATGAACAAGTCTGACAATACTCTGGTCAGATTTACAGAACAGTATTGGAATAACTTTTGCATGATATACATTAAGATAAGAAGTCTTGTTGTTTTGTTGTAAACTTTTTAAAATAGAAAATTATAGAATAATGGTAGTAGTAGTTGTTCTTTATTTTATAAAATACCATTTCTTACAGGAAGAACATCCTAGTAAGATCTTAGAGTAAGGGTACAAAATTAGGATGATTCTATAACATCATCCACATATTTTTGTCGCTTATTTGAAAGACAAATTTTCAGGAGGAAGACAGTTATAGATTTGTATAATAGGAAATATCACGGAGAAAAAAGAATAGAGAAAGTGTGGTATAAAAAATAGCTGAGAAAAAAGATGGGAGCCAGATACAAAAGATATAAAAAAGAGAACTCCTACACAGATAGGAAGAAATACTTGTTTAATCGTCTAGGACTAGCTGTTATTAAAGGAGGAGACCAATTAGAAGACTCAGGTCTCTCTATACTGTCAAAGCCAAACTGAACTGAACTTTGAGGGGCTAGCCTGGAAACTTAGCCACCATATATTCAGCATGATTTTGTGGGGGAAAAATCTTTATTGCAGCACCAAATAATTAATTCAATGAGAAAATAAATGTCTCCATTAGAACCAAGAAAAGGATGGGGAAGGAAAAGAAAACAAGCTCATGTTCTCCCCTCTCCAAAGCAGAGGTGTGCACTGATATTTATAGGCCTGAGGCATTAATGTTTTTAGATAATTCAGATATTGTGTCCAAGTGAAAAACATGCATTAATTAATTTATTTCAAACTATACTGCAAAGTAGAATGTAATGATGAACATCTTGAAAACTATGTTTTTAGAAATTCACAGATAAGTTGTTTTAGTCCAGCAGTCGATGAATACTAAGCCTTTGTTATTTAAGTGGATCTGTTGCATTCTGACACATTGTGATAGTCTTTGGATGTATCAATTTGGCTAAGCTATAGTCCTCAATTATTCAATCAAACACTAATCTAGGTGTGGCTATGAAGTTATTTTGTTGTTATATTGAAGTCTATAGTCAATTGACTTCAAGTAAGGGGATTGTTCTAGATCATTGCTGCTGCTGCTGCTGCTGCTGCAGCTAAGTCGCTTCAGTCAGTATCCGACTAAGTCCATCAGTTTAAAAGTCTTAAAGCAGTATACCTGTGGCAGATTCATGTTGATGTATGGCAAAACCATTTCAATATTGTAAAGTAATTAACCTCCAATTAAAATAAATAAATTTATATTAAAAAATAAAAAATAAAAAGCAGTGTTGAGGCTTCCCAAATGGAGAAAAAATTTCAGCATTGGAAAGAAGAGCTCCAGCCTATTCTTTCTGATGATCTTCCCTATGGATACTGGATTTGCTTAGCCAGTCCCCGCAATCACATGAGCCAATTCCTTCCAATGAATCTCAGTATGTACATATCCTAATGATTTAGATGGTAAAGAATCTGCTTATAATGCAGGAGACCCAGGTTCAATCCCTGGGTTGGGAATTTCCGTTGGCGAAGAAAATGGCAACCCATTCATTCCAATATTCTTGCTTGGAGAATTCCATGGACATAGGAGTCTGGTTGGCTACAGTCCATGGGGGTCTCAAAGAGCTGGACATGACTAAGTGGCAACCCACTCCAGTGTTCTTGCCTGGAGAATCCCAGGGACGGTGGTGCCTGGTGGGCTGCCGTCTATGGGGTCGCACAGAGTCAGACACAACTGAAGCGACTTAGTAGTAGTAGTAGTAGTAGTAGTACGTGACTAATACTTTTTGTTTCTCTAATTCAGCCCTAATATACATGCTGTCTTCTGGATTACTGGGAAATTTTCTAGAAGCCAGGAATGTAAGTGGAATGTAAGCCAACTAGTCAGTGGAATGCAAAAATGAAGCTGGAAAAAAATTATATTATTAACATTTAGGAAAAGTTTAAATATGAACAATATTGTTCATAGCTTACTACTGTATATCATCTGAGTTATTAGCTCATAGAAAGCTGAAGTATTTTCACTGATTTCTGAAAGATACAATTTGAGGTGTTTGAGGAAAATTTGTAGATGCTTTTTAAATAAAATCTTAATGTCTTCTGTTCGAGCTACTCAACACACTACTCAGCAATTAATCTGAAGCCCTAAATGGATCTCAATAAAAATATCTGTTGATAATTAAATTGATTTTATTTGATTAAGTGATATCAGACTTTTAGCATCTAAGAGGCCCAATAAAATTTTCATTTACTGAAAAAAAAAAACAAATTTATGTTAAAATAAAATTTGCCTGTCTGCTATAGCAAGTGGTAAAAAAAATGTTTTCCTTGCTTTACTTTGTTTTCTTTCTATCATCAGAAAGAGACTCAGGTTTTCCTGGAGACACATAGGTCACCAAATACTAATAGCCAAATGTCAGAACCATCAACTTCTGCCAAGAACAGGGATAAAAACTCTTTGGACCAAAGACAAATTCAATAGTTATTACTTTCCAAGAACTCTAGTGATGCTTGGGTTTTGCAAAGCACTGTAGCAAGTTAAATCATTTTTTTTTCCTTCTATATAACTCAAATAGAAAGTAACATTGAAACAAGCTGAATGAATCAATGGAGCTGAAAGCAGGGGGTAAGAAGGATTTGAATCATTTATAATTACTTTATATCGAGAAGTTTTCTCCTGAGTCACATTAGAAGGGTGGTATGGAGAACAGGCACTCTACTTTACTCCATATGTTTAACTTGCTGCTGCTGCTGCTAAGTCACTTCAGTTGCGTCTGACTCTGTGCGACCCCAGAGATGGCAGCCCACCAGGATTCTCCAGACAAGAACACTGGAGTGGGTTGCCATTTCCTTCTCCAATTTATGAAAGTGAAAAGTGAAAGTGAAGTCGTTAAGTCATGTCTGAGTCTTTGCGACCCCATGGACTGCAGCCCACCAGGCTCCTTCATCCATGGGCTTTTCCAGGCAAGAGTACTGGAGTGGGTTGCCATTGCCTTCTCCGATGTTTAACTTAGGAGGTGAAAAAAGCCCTTTTCCCATTCTTGGTATGAGTCTGCATTCTTCAGCACACACATGCTTCCTGTGCACCAAGAGAGCCAGAACCTAGTTCTCCATGCTATACAAGCAGCCCTTGCATTTGAAGGATTGTAGGATTATCCTGAAATGGGTCTCTTTTATTTGCGTAGGTCTATTCACAATGAAGAACTGGTAAGTGAATAAGCCCTTTTCCAAATACGTTTCCTAGTGGTAGGGTAGGAGGTGAACTCAAGATGTCTGCTAAAAGTATATTAACTTGGACCACAGTGGCAGGGGCAGGCTCTCGAGGCTCTTGTTCTACTTATGCTTATCCGTCTCCCACCCACCTGGGACAGCCCCTCTCTATCTGTACCAGCCTATCCGTAACTCAGCCACTTCCTAGCAACATAGGAACAAAGAAGCAGCAGTCTTTCTGCCAATCCTGGTCTTATCATGGAATCATCTGTGTTACAACAGTGTCAGTTCAGTTGCTCAATCATGTCCAACTCTGCGACCCCATGAACTGCCGCACGCCAGCGCTCCCTGTCTATCACCAACTCCCGGAGTCCACTCAAACCCATGTCCATCGAGTCGGTGATGCCATCCAACCATCTCATCCTCTATCATCCCCTTCTCCTGCCCTCAGTCTTTCCCAGCATCAGGGTCTTTTCAAATAAGTCAGCTCTTCGCATCAGGTGGCAGAAGTATTGGAGTTTCAGCCTCAACATCAGTCCTTCCAATGAACACTCAGGACTGATCTCCTTTAGGATGGACTGGTTGGACTTACAGTCCAAGGGACTCTCACAACAACACACACAGTTCAAAAGCATCAATTCTTCGGAACTCTCACATCCATACATGACCAGTGGAAAAACCATAGCCTTGACTAGACGGACCTTTGTTGGCAATAATATCTTTGCTTTTTAATATGCTGACTAGGTTGGTCATAACTTTCCTTCCAAGGAGTAAGTGTCTTTTAATTTCATTGCTGCAATCACCATCTGCAGTGATTTTGGAGCCCAGAAAAATAAAGTCAGCCACTGTTTCCACTGTTTCCCCACCTATTTGCCATGAAGTGATGGGACCAGATGCCGTGATCTTAGTTTGTGGAATGGTAAAAAAAAAAAAAAATGCATAGCATGTAGAATTATTATTACTATCAGCAGCAGCAGCATAACAGTATTATAGTATCTTGCAGTGTTTCAGCTTCATACTGTATTAAGCACTTATTTATTTTCTAGTTTAATACTATATTAACATTATAGAGTTATTATTGTCTTTATTTCATAGAATTTATAGAACTTTGAAGATATAGAGTTCAGGAATATAGCACAGAAGCTGTCATATTTCCAACAAATTACAGATTTTGTGACTTGATTTTTCTCCTTTTTGCCTCTTAAGATCTTGCTTTTAATTCTAAGCTCCTTCTTTTTCATTTCCCTCTACTTCCCCAAATATTCTAACTCAATATGCTCTAAGTCAGTTAAAAATTCTGAACATAGAAAATCCAAGGGAATCTCTGTGATATTGCAACTGAAAATGTAATAGTTTATAATTCTACCCTAATCTTTCATCTCAAAATAATAGTACCTTCAGAAAATATAGCATGGCCATTCTTTGCGTATAATCACATTGTGCAAGGTGGCAATGTTCTACTTGCCAAGATTCCTTTCTATTTAAAACAGATTTGTAATATCACTCTATTTCTTAAGTGGAACAAGACACATGAAGTTGAAAGGCTGACCTCAACATTTACCCTCCCTGTACTTCTGCCCCTCACTTTCTGATACTTTTGAGAGCAAAGTATCTGTTACTCATCAGAAACACCATGCTTCAGTGAATTACAGAGGGTAAATTGACAATACCAATTGAATTTATAAGGTAAATAAGCAGAATCCTAATAAACTGATATTCTCATTTCAATGATAATGCTTCTGACCTTAACATTTTTCCTTTCATGAATGAAATACACTCTTGCATCCCAAACCATCATTCTGCTTTTGTAACTTGCCTCCAACCCATTTTTCATGAACTTTTGAAATCTATATGTTTTCTCTGAAATCCTCTGCAGTAGAAGAAACAATATTTTAAATGCCTGGAGCCATCCATGAACTGTCAACCTTTATGTGATGTTCCATTTCTTCTTTGTTCTATGAAACCAAATTTAAAGTACAAAGAAGTGAATGAAGTCAGGATGAAAAAACACTGGCAAATTCTACCAACCTTCACCTACTTAGTCAAAAATGTCCCAGATCTTTAAAGCATTTGGGGACCAAGTTAATTGCACTCTCTAGGACACATCATCCCAGGTGGATGACTTTCTATTTTTGCCTCTCTGACACTTAACCCAAGATTTGGAGCATTTGCTCAATAGTCTAAAAATAAAAATATCTGTTAACTGCAACATGGTCACAGGAAAGAGTATAAGATTTGGATCTAAACAATTCATACTTGAGCTCTGGGTACACCAACTTCTAGGTGATTCAAAATTTCCTCTTGGTAGAGGAAATTATTTTAGGCTCTATCTTGACTAGAATATTAATAATACCTAATTTATGGAATCTCTGTCAGGGTTTATTAGGTAGTAGATATAAAATTGTTTAGTAAAATGCAAGAAAATGTTAAAGTAATATACAAAGTTACATTAATATTTTTACCCATTGATTATACTTCCATATCATTATACAGTCTTTCAAAAATTTATTGTTTAAATAAAGTTATCCTGGTTTTTAAAAAAAACCTACACTGCTCATAATTATTGGCAGTAATAAAAATTTAAGAGGGAAAATGATTTCAACGGAGAGCTGGAGGTGATTCAAAATTGCTACACAAAATGAATGACTATGATTGACAAAATACTAGCAGTCATTTATGTTTCTTCTAGGGAGAAATATATGTATAATGTAATATATGTATATGTGATATATATAGTATATACAATAAAAAGATAAAAGCCCTATCTTAACTTCAAAATGTATAACAACAATAAAACCAATGGAAATATAACCAGTCAGTTCTTGCTCCAACGTGAATAAAGTGGCAGTGGGTAAGGGTAAGGTAAAGTTTTATTTAGATGCTATTTTTATTAACCAAACAAACCAAAAAAAAAAGGATTTTTTTTCACCAGTGTTTTATAGTTTTCTATATATAACTCTTTAAACCTATCAGGGACTTGCTTAAAAAAAAAGGAAATAAATGATGTTAGTCTTATTAACACTGTTTCTCTATCAGAATTACTAATGAATATTGTTTATACAGGACTTAAAGTTGTGAAAAGTAGAAAGATCATTCCAGTAAGTTAACAGTTTATGCTATTTTCAGTGTATATAACAAATTTTTTCTTTTCAACACAAAAAATTATGTACATTTTAAAAATAAGAACCTGTTCTACCTGTTCACTCTAAGTAAAAAGTGGAAAAGTTTTAAGAAATATCATTATAGAAGGGTCACGTTGGTTTTCTTGGGTTTCCAGCGAGGAGCCTCAAGGTGTTTCTTTACTCCAACTTCAACGACCTATAGTTCTGCACTTATGACATCTGAGGACAATAAACAAGGGTAACCTTTCAGGGAAAAAGCGAAGTAACATGAAGGTGGCAGGGAGCCCAAGGGCTGTACATGAAAGAGAGAAAGAGGTCATCTGGGACAGCAGAAAGGAGGAAAATCATCAGAAGTTGATTAGAATAAAAGTTTCTATATACTCACTATCTACTATGGGTCAAAGACTGTTATCTCTGATTTTAGCAATGATTTTTCAAAGCAAACATTATAAACCCCATTTTCTAGATAAGAAAATAGGTTCAGACAAATAATATATATTAAATTAACATACCTAATGTTCAGTTAATAATTAGCCTTTGGTCCCACAGATACTGTTTTGGCCAGGATTCAAACCCAGATCTATTTGACCCCAAATATCTTTTTTTCTCTCTCACCAAAACAAGTTGCCTGTCTATATTTTGAGTTCCCTCTCTATCTTATATAGGTGTGGTTTTAGTGGTGTTTGACGGTATTATGGCCAGATACTTTAAAAGTCTATATCTTGTACTGATCAATATTATTTCTCTCTGCAGGGAAATAAGAAATGATGTACTAATTAACTAATAATGGTGGAAATACTTAGTACAGAGCTCTGATAAAAGATTATTTGAAGGACCTAACAATTTCCAAGTCTGTCTAAGGACCAACGGAATGAAAGATATTTTAGGCAGAGAGACAGAGACAGAAACAGAGAAAGAAGAGGGAGTGAAAGTGAACTCGCTCAATCGTGTCCGACTCTTTGCGACCCCGTGGACTCTAGCCCACCAGGCTCCTCCATCCATGGGATTCTCCAGGCAAGAATACTGGAGTGGGTTACCATTTCCTTCTCCAGGGGATCTTCCTGACCCAGGGATCGAACCCAGGTCCCCCGCATTGCAGGCAGATGCTTTAACCTCTGAGCTACCAGGGAAGCGGAGAGATGTAAGTGTGTGTATTAAGCAAACTCCAAAGACCCTTAGAACCCTCAGCCAGCCATAAGAAACCAGAAAGAGAATAATAATGAGGCATGGTTTTGTGGCTCTTCCCTCATAGCTCAGTGGGCAAAGAATCTGCCTCAAAGGCAGGAGACCTGGGTTCAATTCCTGGGTTGGGAAGATCCCCTGGAGAAGGAAATGGCAACCCATCCAAGTATTCTTGCCTGAAGAATCCCATGGACAGAGGAGCCAGGCAAGCTACAGTCCATGGGGTCACAAGAGTCGGACATGACTTGGCAACTAAACCCCCATCACAGTTTTTCCCCTTTTAAGGAATGATACCGCTGTCCACTGACAGTGTCAAGATCTGGGGCCTGGAATAGCATCTCTTCCCTTCAGTGGGGATGTCTATGAAGGAGGTAAGGTCTGGAAGTGGGAGTGGCCTAGGAAGAAAGGAGCTAAACTGTCCTTCCTTTACAGCACACTGCATAGGCCCTATCTCCTCCCACACAGCAGTGACATTTCCTCCGGCTTCTCTGCCTGTCACTCCTGACCACAGCATCCTGCCTTTTACTTACCAGCAAAACAAGACCCAGTGTAAAAGTCTTAAGATTTACAGCCCTGATTCTGTTTCCTAGCATAGAAACAACCATGCTGACCGTGCTTTATAGACATGCATCCTTATCTTCCTCTGCCTTGGGACATCGGCCTGTTCCCTCCTTTGAATTCCTTCCATGTGGGCTAAAAAGGACCACATCCTATAGAGATTAGCCCAACAGGGTTAGGCTGCCCACAAAGACCTCTGCTCCCTCGGCCCTGGGAAAGCACACCTGCGGCTTTGCATATTTGGTATGGAACATGTGGGGTGAGAACCAGGTGAGTGGACAAAAACTGAATGAGGAAAGGTGAGGCTGACTCTCAGTTTGGTTACAATTCAAGGATTGTGTAGTATTCTCAATTTGCCTTTAGAAAACCTACATCCCAGAAAAAGAATTAAAGTCGTCAAAGGGCCAGATCTAACTTGAGGAGAAAATATATATGTATTTAATTCCAATGTGCCACTTCTAAGTATAGTTATTTTGTGTTTCTGCATTGAACTCCTAAGGGAGAAGAATATACTGCATTGTGATGATAATAATCCAGGTTCCAACTTACTTAACTAGAAAATAAGGTTTAAAAATTTTTCTATGTAAGAATTGGCCAATCCTCTGCAACTCTCACCCTGCTATTTCTGTTGCCTTTATCTTTGGAATCAGCTGTCAGATCAGCTAGAAGAGTCTGCCTTTTAGATTTTCACTCACTAGAAATGTACTGCTGGCTGCTGCTGCTAAGTCATTTCAGTCGTATCCGACTCTGTGCGACCGCGTAGATGGCAGCCCACGAGGCTTCCCTTTCTCTGGGATTCTCCAGGCAAGAACACTGGAATGGGTTGCCATTTCCTTCTCCAATGCATGAAAGTGAAAAGTGAACGTGAAGTTGTTCAGTCTTGTCCAACCCTCAGCACCCCCATGGACCTCAGCTTTCCAGGCTCTTCCATCCATGGGATTTTCCAGGCAAGAGTACTGGAGTGGGGTGCCATTGCCTTCTCCATAGAAATGTACATGCCGGATTAAATAAATCCTCAGAAAGAAATAAAGAAAAGGAAAAGGCAGAACACTGTAAAGTTTCCCATGAAATGAATGCTACTTTTTTGAAATAAATGTATGCTATGAAAGAATTTAAAATAGGAGCTCAAAAGAAAAAGAAGGAAGAGCTTAGTTTGTAGGAAAAGGAACCATAGCTAAGTGATTTCCTTTGTCATTTTTAACAAAAATCTCTTGTTATAAACATTCTGTACTTCCAAACACACCTTAAATTGAACTCCAAAACATCCCAGAGCCATTTTTCACACTACTTTAAACCTCACTAAGTAGAAATAATATGAGTGTTGAAAATAATGGAATCACTGTGTTTAGTCACTCAGTCATGTCCGACTCTTTGTGACCGCATGGACTGTAGCCCGCCAGGCTCCTATGTCCATGGGAATTCTGCAGGCAAGAATACTGGAGTGGGTTGCCATGCCCTCTTCCAGAGGATATTCTCAATCCAGAAATAGAACCCAAGTCTCCCACTTTGCAGGCGGATTCTTTACCATCTGCGCCACGAGGGAAGCCCAATGGAATCACTAGATATTTTTAAACGCATGTATTTTTCATATGTTCATTCACTCATTATTGAAATATTATGCAGCATCATATAAAGAGGTGACCTCTGTGTTAAGATCTAGGATGCAAGAACACTATACAGAGCCTCTTCCTCAGAGGATAAGAGGGTATGTCTTAAGATGTTACATGAACTTCAAAGTGAAAGTCGCTCAGTTGTGTATGCTCTGCGACCTCAAGGACTATACAGTCCATGGAATTCTCCAGGCCAGAATACTGGAGTGGGTAGCCTTTCCCCTCTCCAGGGGATCTTCCCAACCCAGGGATCGAAACCAGGTCTCCCTCATTGCAGGTGGATTCTTTACCAGCTGAGCCACAAGGGAAGCTCAACATGAACTTCAAGACAGGCTGCAATTTGGCTAAAACAGGGGCTGTCTTAGACCTCAGCTCTGTTCCCTATTACTACTCCATACTCTGAACACACACATACAAATCCCTGCTGAATGTTTGTAATGGGGAGAATTCCCAAAGCACATGTAACTAAGGTTTCTAAATTGCTTTAAAGTCTGATTTTTTGGCTGCACTGTGTGTCTTGCAGGATCTGTTTCCGGACAAAAGATTGAGCCTAGCCAGAGCAGTGAAAGCCCAGAATCCTAACCACTGGACCAGCAGGAATTCCCTGATTTTTCAAATTATTAATAAACAGGATTTCTTTTATAACTTTTAGTGTTATAATTTGGAGAAGGCAATGGCACCCCACTCCAGTACACTTGCCTGGAAAATCCCACGGATGGAGGAGCCTGATAGGCTGCAGTCCATTGGATCGCTAAGAGTCGGACACAACTGAGCGAGTTCACTTTCACTTTTCACTTTCCTGCATTGGAGAAGGAAATGGCAACCCACTCCAGTGTTCTTGCCTGGAGAATCCCAGGGATGGGGGAGTCTGGTGGGCTGCCGTCTATGGGGTCTCACAGAGTCGGACACGACTGAAGCGACTTAGCAGCAGTAGCAGCAGCAGCAGTGTTATTAATTTAATAGACTCTTTTAGAAAGAACATTAAAATTAAATCTTGTTCCTGAGTTACCACAAAAAATTAATAAAAGTTATTGTAAGTTACTAGAGTTATTATCATAAAATTTATTATAAGTTCTCAAAAGGGATACTATACACTCTAATACTAGACTCACCTGTAAATTTGATGCCCTGGGCTATACTAACCACACCCATCTCATGGGACTCTGTGATGTTACACAAGAATGTAATGGTTGACTGAGTGCTTTGCAAATGATTTTAACTATAGTTACATGGGATCTTTCCAAATGAGAAAGAAAATTAACGGAAAATACATTTAGATAGAGATTTTTCAGGGTTTGCCTAGACTTCTGCACTAACTCCGAAAGATCAAGAAATTAAGGCAAATTGGTAAAAAGCTTCTATCAATAAAAATCTCTGTGCTATAACACTCTTGCCCATTGCCTTATTATAACATTTTAAATAACAGCAGTATATCTGCATTTTTTCTTTCTTCACTCACATCATCAAGTAGTCCAAAAATAAAGGTTTTGTGAAGTTCCTGCTAATGCACCTTATAAATTAACACATGCATAATGTTAGAGAGAAGACTGGCTGTTATCAGTTTGACAGTATCTACTTATCACTTCTTTGAAAGCTGTAGGTGCATGCAATTAACACTCAATAAGAACATTATATTCAAAAATACCACATAATCTACATGTGTTGAAGAATAAGGGAGCTCATTCTGATGAAAAGTTTGGGATAAACAATGATTTTAAAAAATACTTCCTTTTCATTTGAAAGATTTTTGCCATACACTTGCTCAAAAGATAAGGGAATTAACAAAGAGTGATGGTAATGAATGCTCCAACATCTAAATTTTGAAAAATTAGGTGAGAGATAAACTCGTGCATTCTTTTTTTTTTCTTCTGTCCTGTGGACTAACATTTAAAATATAGACTCTAGTTTCAGAGTTTCAAGAAGTCTTTAAGAACTTTGTTAAACAGAGCTTAACTAAGACTCCTCTGATATACTATGTTTCAGACATATGCTCAGTTGATCTTATCCAGAAGGAAATTTGAGTGCCATTGTGTCCACTGATTTACAAACTTGACTATAGTAGAAGGAGCTGGCTGTCCACAGAAAAAATGAGTCCTTCCCATTCCAGCATAAAGCTGTCACTAAGATGTGGCTATGTGGTTAGGGGCTATGTTTCCTACAGTCCTTTGAACCTAGGTATGCCATTTGACTAAGTTCTGGTCAATGGGATCAGAGAAAGGGATGAGTGATACTTTGCCTATTAGCTGGAAATAGAGGATTCTAATGCCCTGGGAGATGACAGAGCAAGAAGGTTAAAGATAAAACTCCCATAGAGAAGAAAGCAGTACAATTACCAGGAACCCCTGCACTGAATACTTAACTTGACAAGGAAATAAACTTCTCTGTATTAAACGACTAAAATTTAAGGATTTATTTTTTATAGTAGCTACTGTTTCCCTAATAAACAAAATGCTACACAACAGAATCCCTAAGGGAAAGCCCATGACTGCATTTTTTAAATTTTACTTTACAATACTGTATTGGTTTTGCCACACATTGACATGAATCCGCCACGGGTGTACATAAGTTCCCAATCCTGAACCCCTCTCCCACCTCCCTCCCCATATCATCTCTCTGGGTCATCCCAGTGCATGCATTTTTTTAAAAACATTCTCTTGAGTGTCCTGCTGACAGCCCAGCACCTATCCATGGTCCTGAATTTGTAAACCTCATCCTAGAAGTGAGATGACATTGATGTCCACAGAGGAAAGTCACTTGTCTGGAATTGCATAGCTAAACAGTGTGAAGGCTAGTAAGATAATTCTGGCCCCCTGAAGATATCAGCCTAAAGGAAAACAAGAAGACTGAACACCAGAGTAGAAGCCAGCTGAGGTTAATATGATCTGTGTTCATTTCACTAATAAGCACTAGAAACTTGTATTAAGAATTGTAGATAATATTTAACAAAACTTTTACTGCAGTCATGAATACTGGGATTGTGCTAAACAGTTTCAGTTCTCCTATCTAATATAATCTTCAGAGAAAGTCTGTGTGATAGGTATTATGATAGCTACTTATGTTGGTGCAACAACTGAAGCTCAAAGAAGGAAAGGAAATTGCTCAAGATCCCACTGCTAATAAGAGTGAAGATCTGTTTGGCTTCAACCCTCAAAGATCCCACACTAACCAGCTACTAATCAATTGATATTGATACATGGAAACCCAAACCATCATTATGGCCTATTTAAATTAGAGAATTTGGTTTGTACACAAGACAAACACAGGCTTTCCTACCTCCTCTGGAAAGCATGTCTCCCTACCCAGGTGCAAGGCCTGCCCAGGATGCTTGCTATAAGGAGATAAGAAGAAAAGTCTGAATCTGCCAGAAGGCTGAGTAAAAAGAAAGAACAAAAATGAAGCCCAAGAAGGCATGTTTACACATTAGAATAGCCAGAATAACAAAGACAATAATAAGTTCTGGTGAGAAAATGAAGAAAATTGGACCCTCATACTGCTGGTGGCAATGTAAAATGATGCCGCTGGTTTGGGAAATAGTCTAGCAGTTCTACAGAAGACAAAACAACATTATTCAATATCATATACCACATCCACTCCTAAAGTGAAAGAAAGTGAAATACATACGTACCTAAAAGAAATGAAAACATGTATCTACTATCGAAAGAAGCCAGACACAAAGGGCTACATATTGTATGATTCTGTTTATGTGAAATATCTAGAATAGGCAATTCCACAAAGGACGAAAAGAGACTTGTGGCCGCCTAATCCTAGGGTGGGAGGATCTGGGGGGAAATGGGGGGTGACTACTAATTGGCATGAGGTTTCTTTGGGGATTATGAAATGTTCTAAAATTGATGTATTTTTTGCACAATTCTGTGATTATATTAAAAGTCATTGAATAAAAGTCCTTAAATGGGGGAGAAAAAGAAGGCATGTTTAGTGTGATCCTCTCCATCACACTACTCAAAAGAGCCTTCCTCTTGGGAGGTAGGTCTGAGAAGGTAGAGAGTAAAGTTTTCTCCCAATACCTGTGAGGTTCTCATTTTATAAGCCAAGCAAAAGTACAGAGAAAGAGTGATGTGAAATGGTTACCTCTTCCCAATCTTACTCCCTACTGCCATTTCCCCTATTATGTATGTATAATGCATTCATATTCAAGTCATTTTAAAATGTGCTTTGTTGACATATACAACATGTCACTAGAATAGAAGCAGAGGGAATAGTGATGTTTATAGTAATGGTTAACAGGTATTGAGCAGTACAATCTTCAGACATTCTTCTAAAAACTCTGCATGTAGTAACTCGTTTAATTCTCACAACAGCAGTGTAATAACCTGAGACACAGGTAGTGCAATAACCAGGTAGTCTGCAAGGGGCAGAGCCAAGACTTGAACCAAGACCAGGAGGCCTGTTTTCTATACTCACACATGTATTGGCCTTTGATGACATGCTTACCCTCAAACAACTTACAACCTTGTAGGGCACTTAAACCAGAACGAGTGACATGTAGAGTAGTACCAACTTAATGCCATGTAAGTTCAGTGCAGGACTAAGTGGTTTCCTGAAAAGGAAAACATTTGGCTTTATGGATACCTAGATTCTTTCTAAGCAGAACTGTGTCTGCACCTCGGTGCCAAATAGGGACGGAAGGATGTTAGGCAATGTGTTTAGAAAGTTCAATAGGGTGTTGGCTAGTAAGATAACTGGAAGGTAGAATGGTTGTAGTAAAAGAGAGCTCTTATTTCAAAAGATCAAAGGTAAAAAATCCTAAAAGATACACCAGTTGATGGTGAAATTTAGAGACATGGACAATGCAGCTGAGAAACTGAAAGAAATATAAGATCAAAGTGTCAGCTGAATTTTAAATCATCTATTTGAAGACTCGAGATAAAGAGGAAAACTATAACACAGACTCTGATGTCACAAAGAAAGGTAGACATATGCCACGGAAGCTGGCAAATAATGACAAAGAAAATGTCATTAGTAGATAACTTAGACAAATTGCCATATGAAGAACTGAGGTTTTACCCAAGGTCAAATGGCAAATAAGTTACAGAGCCAGAATTCTAATTTCGCTCCTTACTATTTCACTGTCTCTGCTCTGTAAGCAGGATAACATATTTCCACCGTATATGTTCCATTACTATTCTATAAATGGTTTGCATTAATTAGAAAACCCAAATAATAGCCCCATTTTTTCTATTTCAATTTGATATTATATAATTGGTATATATGACTTTTGTTTCAAAATGTTACTATAAATGTTTGCATTAAAAGGAGTATCACATAAAATTATTCTACAGATTTTCCCTTTTCATCAGGCAAATGCCAGCATTTGGATATTGACTCTGAGAGCAATAAACCTTGTTTATGCTGGAAGTTAAGCAGTTTTATGTGTGATGAGGCTAATGAGTATTCTGGATGATTGGTTACTAGGTTTCATTTTAGCACAATCAAAAGACAATGATAGATCAATATGTTTATTCCAGTTTTTCCAACTTCCCTTGTGATAAATATTCCTTTGACAGCTTTGTGTGCTGCATGTTCTTTTCAAGCACAAAGAGAAACCATTATATATTTAATACCAAAGCTTGTATTAGTTTGTAATGGACCAGAGATTGACCAATAGAAAAGAACAAAACGTGACAGACTGCTTTTAGCTTCAGCAGAATAAAAAACAAAGAGAAAACAGAGCAAATGAATAAAATAACTGGAAAAGGACAGAAATGGGGAAAGGTAAGAGAGGTCATGCTGAACCAAAAGATTAATTTAAAAAACAAAATTAAAAGATGGAAAATAGAACTAAAATTCAATGTTTTCTTGCTGCAACTTAGGTAAAATCATTGACTTGACCTCACGTAGCGGAGCCTACATGGGCAGTGATTATTATTCCAAAACAGAAGGGCTATTAGAAACAAATCAAATCCACTTTGGATACTTTAGAAAAAAGGCTCAAAGAGAAAGACTCTGGTTTAAGTTGAAAATAAAAGTGATAAAGGGATTGACAGAAGAAGGAACCTCTCTAAAGAAGATAACTCTGTAACCCCCTCATTCATTTATGGCACAGCCCTCATTGTCTGTGCCAGACACTGTACTGACTGCTTGGAAAACAAATATGGAAAAGACTTGGTCTTGCCCTCAAAGAACTAACAGTTCTTTTGCTGGAATCATACTAGTACACAGATCATCACATCACACTGAGGAAAGTGCAAAGACAGAAAAACCCACAATGTGTGATAAAGTGAATGAGGCCATGAGGGTGAGCATCTGAGTTCAGGCTAAGAAAGAAGGTTAGGAGAGAATTAAGTCAGTGAAGCTTCCTAAAGCTGTGAGTTACTTACACAAAAGGGACTTGAAGGCCCTTCTTTCAAAATAGCAGGGGTAAGCGACAGAGAAGGACAGGTGCACAGAGGATAAGGCAGTTGTATAATGGTATTCGGAAAGGCAATATAGAACAAATCAAAAGAGGCAATGAGTAGGATGCCAAGGAGTTATCCCAAACACTACAAGCCACTTCAAATAATTAAATCAGGATGGCATGTTTTGATACAGCAATGTGAGGAGGAAGTAGAAATAGAGTCAAGACTGGGGAAGATAGAATTGCAAGGATGAAGTCACGAAATTCAGTTCAGAGTTGAGGCAGTAATCTAAATGATAAATGAGGAAGGCTTGAACCAAGGTTGGAGCGATGGAGGTGGAGATGAAGGGACAGAGCCAAAAATTATTAGAGAGCTAAAACAGCAAAACATGATGACTAAATGTATGTATAGATGTGTCTGTGTGTATGTGTGAAAATTCAGGTGTGTGACTTGGGTGACAGAGAAGTAGTTTGGGGTACTTTTCTCTAAGACAGGGAATTAAGAGGAAGAACTTGGGAGAAAATGGAGAGAACTTTTCTTGATTGCAGGTTTTTGATTGCTGATTCTATCTCTTGACAAGTATTTCATCTATTCAGATTTCTATTTCTTCATGATTCAATTTTAAAGGTTGTATGTTTCTAGAAATGTATCCATTTCTTCTATGTCTTCAATTTGCTGCTGTATATTGTTCATAGTAGCTTCTCATGATCCATTGTTTTTCTATCATTTCACTCGTAATATTTCCTTTCATATCTGATTTTATTTATTTTAAGCTCTCTCTTTTTTCTTGGTAAGGCTAGCTAACGATTTGTCTATTTTCTTTATTTTTAAAAACAGTTCTTAGTTTCATTTATTTCTTCTTCTATCTTTTTATTTCTATTTCATTTATTTCTGCTCTGATATTTATGTTCTTCTGTCTGCTTAACTTTGGGCTTTGTTCTTTTTCTAATTCCTTAATATATAAAGTTAGGCTGTTTTTCTGAGACCTTCCTTTCTTTTTGATTTATGCATTTATTGCTATAAACTTACCTCTTAGAATTGCTTTTGCTGCAACCTGTAAGTGTTGACATATTGTGTTTCCATTTTCATTTGTCTCAAGATTTTTTTTACTTCTCTTTTGATTTCTTTTTTGATCCATTGCTTGTTCAGGAGCATATTGTTTTAGCTCCATGTATTTGTGAATTTTCTAGTTTTCTTCTGGTAATTGATTTCCAGTTTTATACCACTGTGGTCAGGAAAAAACGTGATATGATTTCAGTATTCTTAAATTTATTAAGATTGTTTTAATGATCTTTTGCTCTACTGTCTCAGTCAGGCATGTCTGACTGCAGAAAAAGAAATTTTAATTTCTTGGTACACTGAACATTACTTTTCAAACATCAAATCCCAAATGTAATGACTAGCCATATAAGTAGTTAGACATGAGTTAGATATACACAGACAAACACAAAGAAATGTGTGTTTGTGTTAAAATGAAAAAAAAAATGGATAAAAAATAATGTTAGCGCTATTAAAGTTTGCTGTAATTAAAAAAAAATAAAGAAATTCTAGGATGCCGTAAATCCACACCTCCCTCATCCAATTCCCAGAAAGCTGGGTTTACTTAAAGTTCATTCCAAATTTCCACTGATGCCCACAATACTGCATCAGATGAAGTTTTCTTCATGACCTTAGAATCTGAAATAGAAGGCTATTCTGTGCATTTGCACATTCAGAGCAAATGATAACTTCCACACATTCTCAGTTTTAGAGGTGGTTCATATTAATCATCCAGAGAAGGCAATGGCAACCCACTCTAGTACTCTTGCCTAGAAAATCCCATGGTCAGAGGAGCCTGGTAGGCTGCAGTCCATGGGGTCACGAAGAGTCAGACATGACTGAGCGACTTCACTTTCACTTTTCACTTTCATGCATTGGAGATGGAAATGGCAACCCACTTCCGTGCTCTTGCCTGGAGATTCCCAGGGACGGAGGAGCCTGGTGGGCTGCCATCTATGGGGTCACACAGAGTCGGACATGACTGAAGCGACTTAGCAGCAGCATATTAATCATCAGATTCTCACCCCATCTCATCTCTTACCTTCTGTTTCATATTTCCCATCACTTTATCCTATGTGCTTCATTCTGTATAGTTTTCTCAGATTTATTTCACTGAAAATCTCTTCAGTTGTATAATGTTCTATATAACCACTTTCTGAATTTTAGTTTAATGACTACTTTCTTTGTTGGTAGATATTTTATTTTGTTCTTTGTCAAATGTGAAAGCTACTTTGTCATTGTCTTCTATTGTTTTTCTATGACTCTAATCTTCTTTTTGCTTGTCTTTTTAATAGTGTAATAGACTATTCAGCTCAGTTCAGTTGCTCAGTTGTGTCCAACTCTTTGTGACCCCATGAATCGCAGCACGCCAGGCCTTGCTGTCCATCACCAACTCCCGGAGTTCACTCAGACTCACATCCATCGAGTCAGTGATGCCATCCACCCATCTCATCCTCTGTCGCCCCCTTCTCCTCCTGCCCCCAATCCCTCCCACCATCAGAGTCTTTTCCGATGAGTTAACTCTTCCCATGAGGTGGCCAAAGTACTGGAGTTTCAGCTTTAGCATCATTTCTTCCAAAGAATATCCAGGACTGATCTCCTTCAGAATGGACTGGTTGGATCTCCTTGCAGTCCAAGGAACTCTCAAGAGTCTTCTCCAACACCACAGTTCAAAAGCATCAATTTTTCGGCACTCAGCTTTCTTCACAGTCCAACTCTCACATCCATACATGACCACGGGGAAAACCATAGCCTTGACTAGACGGATCTTTGTTGGCAAAGTAATGTCTCTGTTTTTCAATATGCTATCTAGGTCAGTTCAGTTCAGTTCAGTCGCTCGTGTAATAGTCTATTACATGACCTCTATGCAATTGCTTTATTATCTCAAGTTCCAAGGGAGCTAGTCCTTAAATACTTGTTGGTTAACTCCCTCAAACTGAAATATTTCCTTGTGTGCTTTCTATTTTTTCTCATGAGCTCATTTTTAGTAGGAATTTTTTTTTTCCAGTATAAGTCCTCTGCACACTGGATTGGTCATTATATAACTGCTTTGTCTTTGCTTCTTCAAACCCTTAGGGTGTTCACTAGTTCAGAATATTTTTTAATTATCTGTGTTGAGGAGTCCAGCAAAATATTTGTAAAATAATTTCAGACTCCATGCCCATTTGTGTTTCTGAACTAGGACTTCAATTTCTCACCGGAATATCTTTTTCCCACTGAGGGCTGTGGTAAAGTCTATTTCTTTGTTACATTCTTGTGCAGATGAACAAACTTTTCCTGTTTCCTCTTTAACTTTATTCTTTGTAGAGGTGCAGCTTTAGCATGGCTGTTAGTTCCCATTCTCTTACTCAGGTTCAAGGTTATATATCTTATTCCAACACAGGCTCAACTCTACTCATTAGCACCGAGATCCTATATCAGACATAATCTGAAATCTCTACCCTCCAGTCTTAGTGCCAAGTGAAACATTTAACTTACCATTCTGGCTTCAATTTTTCCTTTTATTCTGGCACCAGCAATTCCCTTCCTTTCTTTAACAACCACAGTTTTTATAAAATTTAAGTATATCCAAATTTTCTATTTTTTAATTGCAGGAAAATGATTCATGCTAGCTCAAGTGATAAACATGTAGAGAAGTTTTTTATGGTAGATATAACTTTGGTGGAAAAGGCCAAAATGTAGTTTCTCCAAAGAATGTAGTTGATGTGGAGAGTTTTATAAGAATGTAGTTGATGTGGAGAGTTTATAAATCTTGAGTTTAAATCTTAATTTCCTACTAACTATAACACTGTAATCAAATCACATACCCTCACTGTGATTTTATTTTTTTATTAATAAATTGTGGAGAGCACAAATGATTTTGACATATGTTAAAGTCTCTAAAATCTGAAGTATCATGATAATGATATGAAAACATTATTTATTTTACTTGTGAACCTAAGATCAGGAAAGGTGTCAATATTTCAAAATGACATGCTGCGATACTTATAGAAAGCATAGAGATGGGAGAAAGAAGAGAAGCAAGCTAATGCATTAAATTCATACTTAGACAGGAATAGAAATTTCTACAGGAATATGAGACAGATGGGAAAAGCAGCAGGATGTCATAGCGGTTCAATCCAGAACTGTGAGAGGCTCAAAGGGCTGGTGGGAATCCTATGAGAAGTCAAAAACAGGCCAGGTCACTGAGGAAAACAGAAAAACAGTCCACTTGCATAGGACCCAGATCAAGGGTCTTAAGGTTAAAGTGACATAAGAAAATTAATAGAAAACTTTCTTCAATTAAGTAAAATGAGAAAAACAATAATGGTACCAAAATAACAAAAACAAAAACAGGGAAACAGTACTTAGGAAAAAAATATCAAAACTAAAGAGGTAAAAACTTTGAAATTGTTATTCTATTGAACATCAAATGTTTCCTGTTATATCTATTTCTATTTTGATCTCAAAACTCATAATATATTATTGTATATATTGGCTTAGCATCTTTCTATACTACTAGTTCGTGTACCCTCTAAGGGAAAGAGTGTTTTCTCCAATTCTAGCCCTTGGCACAGTGGCCTATTATAGAGTATGTTTTCAACAACTGAATCTCAAATGGACAAATAAGAAAATTGATATGATACGGAGGCAAAAGCCAGGGGAAAGGGGTATGTGCAATGTTTAAAAAAAAATCAGGATTTACTTAAACCAACAGTTCCTTTTTTATTTTAATTTATTTTTAATTGGAGGATAATTACTTCACAATATTGTGTTGGTTTCTGCCATATATCAACATGAATCGGCCATGGGCTTACTTTTGTCCCCTCCTGCTTGAAACTCCCTCCCACCTCCCGGCCCATCCCATCCCTCTAGGTTATCACAGAGCAAGGGATTTGAGATCCCTGCCTCATACAGCAATTTCCACTGGCTCTTCTGGTAACTTGGAATTGGCAGATGACACTACAGAGCCACAAGCTTCACCTTTGAGCGCACAAAGAGAAAAGAGGACGCCTCTGGAAAGTGGAGGAAAGCGAAAGAGTGAATGCTCTTCTTCAAAGAGAATGGAGGAGGGCAAACTCAGCAACTCATACTCATCAACCAGATTACTGAGAAAAGTAAACTAACAATATCGTAACAGGAAAGTGTTAATTTTGAGTTCATATTGAATCTCCATCTGTGACTTTAACCCTATCTTGCCTCTTTCATTATCATAGGCACACATAATGGCCTGCCTCAGGGAATTAATCAGATCTCTTATAGTTCAGTTGGTAAAGAATCCACCTGCAATGCAGGAGACCCCAGTTCAATTCCTAGGTTAGGAAGATCTGCTGGAGAATGGATAGGCTACCCACTCCAGTATTCTTGGGCTTTCCTTGTGGTTCGGCTGGTAAAGAATCTCCCTGCAATGCGGGAGACCTGGGTTCAATCCCTGGGTTGAGAAGATCCCCTAGAGAAGGGAAAGGCTACCCACTCCAGTATTCTGGCCTGGAGAATTCCATGGACTGGATAGTATATAGGGTCTAAAGAGTCGGACACAACTTAGCAACTTTCACTAACATTCTTAAATTCTTCGTGTGGCAGATGGAGCCCCTCATCTGCTACTTACCAGCCTGGCTCAGAAATTCACATTTTGGGTGAGGGGCCGGAATTGGAATTGCAGATAGCTGTACCATCTTTGTTGATATGACAGGAGATATTCCATTTCAAACCACACATGAAATGACTGTGCAGAAGTGAAAATAACATATCCCCCTGGCTGAGACTTACATTCTAGAAAACATTTGCAAGCATTAAACGGCCTTTTTACTTCATTTCCTCACCTTGCCCCATCAATGATTCATAAAAAAAACCTGGCATCCAGGCCCCAGGAAGATGGATATTATGATCTATCATCTAGGGAGCAGAACAAGCTTGGACTCCGTAACAGTGTTATGTGGTCTTGAAGGGGAGACTCACTGGATAAACTAGACTAGCTTTGGGAACAGTCAAGTGAACGTATTAGTCACTCAGTTGTGCACAACTCTTTGCAACCCCATGGACTGTAAGCCCAACCGGCTCCTCTGTCCATGGCATTCTCCAGGCAAGAATACTGGAGTGGCTTGCCATTTCCTTCTCCAGGAGACCTTCCCCATCCAGGGATCAAACCAGAATCTCCCACATTGCAAGCAGATTCTTTACCATTTGAACCAGTAGCAAAGCACTTGGGTTGGGTAAGTCATACCAAATCAAACTGTTTTTGAAATGAAATGCCAGGTTGTACAGATCCAAGAAATAACTGTGTGTGCTTAGTTGTTCAGTCATGTCCAACTTTGCAACCCCATGGACTGTAGCCCATCAGGCTCCTCTGTCCATGGGGATTCTCCAGGCAAAAATACTGGAGTGGCTTGCCATGCCCTCCTCCAGGGGATCTTCCCAACCCAGCTCTCCAATGGTCAATGATTTAATCAATTGTGCTTAAGTAATAAAGCCTTTGTAAAAGTCATAAGAACAGGGTTCTGAGAGCTTCAGGGTAGTGAATATGTGGAGACTGGGAGAGACTGGCTTGCTCAAAGAGGGTCTGAAAGCTCTTCTCTTCCCTGTGCACCTCTTCCATTTGTCTTTTCCTGAGTTATATCCTTTAATAATAAACTGGAGATCTATTAAGTAAAATTTTCTCTGAGGTCTGTCAGCACTCTAACAAATTAAACAAACCCAAGGAGGAAGTCTTCAGAATTTCTGATCTATAGCCAGTTTATTCAGAAGCCCAGGTGACAACATGGACTTGTGATTGGAGCCTGGAGCAGGGAGTAGTCACGTAGGACTAAGCCCTCAGCCTATAGAATCTGACACTTAGACACCCAGCTTATTGAGAATTGCTAATTGGTGTGGTGACCCCACCCTACCCCCCACACACACATATTGGAAATTGCATCTCAGAACACGTTAAAAATATTTTTATGTATTACATATACTATATTGTATAACTTTTATGTAATTATAAGTATATTGTTCAGATATCACATTTTCCCCAAAAAGACTCTAGTTTCTTGCGAGAAATTAAGGCAAAGACAAAAACTAATAGAGTATATCTGGAGCAGAAACCAGTAATGAATGGTTAGCATCTATTTCCCTCTCTGTTTAACGATCAAAATCCTGGAGTTGTAGCTTGGCACCTGGCTACCAAGTGAGAGACTATCAACCTCCCTTGCAGCTAGGTGTGAGTAGGTGTCTAAGTACATGTTAATGAATCATGAGATGAACTAAGACATGCCAGTTTCATTCTTTTCTTTTTTTTTTTTTCCAAAGAAAAGGCTACTTCCCCTGAGCAATCTTTCCCTCTCTTGCTGACCAGGAAATAGCTACATCTGGGGCAGTTGCTTTGGACTTAGTGAAGAAAATCACATACTTGGAATGTCAGATACAACTCTTTCTCCAGCCAAGTCTCAGATAACTCTGGGTCATATTCAGTATGTCAGCTTTGGACCACTCACATCTGAACTGTTGAGTGAGAATCAAGGTTTTATCTTACTTAAGTCATGGAATACTTTAATCATCTATTTACATATCGGCCTAGCCTGCATCTTAAGTCATTAAATTATCAAAGTAAGCAAATGTGCTACAACTGTTCATCCTTTCAAGGTTCTCCTATGAAGCATCACACCAATCTATGATTTCAGGTTTCTTACCATCTATACACTCAATTACATCATAAAATGGTGAATAATATTTAGAGTGGTTTGCAAGCTTTAGGATACATGGGAATAACTCCGTGTGGGGAAAAGCAAGAATTGGAGTATTTAGAAAGCAACTTGGATGATTCTGTTTCTGGTGGTCTACAAAAGATGTTTTGAGGAACTGTGGAATATCAGTGATAAGGGTCAAT
This sequence comes from Capricornis sumatraensis, assembly GCF_032405125.1. Lineage (NCBI taxonomy): Eukaryota > Metazoa > Chordata > Mammalia > Artiodactyla > Bovidae > Capricornis > Capricornis sumatraensis. The sequence goes on along the minus strand of NC_091081.1, from coordinate 70,844,560 downwards.
TTTGTCTAATGAGAATCAGTCGTAGAGCCACCAATATATCGTCCCTAAAATCAGTGTGTCATGATCCACTGTATGAAACATAAAGTGAAAGGAGGAAGATGAAGGTTATAATGAGTTTTCTAAGATAATCAAGACTAGATTGTTCCATTCTTTTAAAAGGTATAGATCAAGTTCAGTTCAGTTCAGTTCAGTTCAATTGCTCAGTCATGTCCGACTCTTTGCGACCCCATGGACTGCAACACACCAGGCTCCCCTTTCCATCAACAGCTCCTAGAGCTTGCTCAGACTCATGTCCATTGAGGTGATAATGCCATCCAACCATCTCATCCTCTGTTGTCCCCTTGTCCTCCTGCCTTCAATCTTTCCCAGCATCAGGGTCTTTTCCAATGAGTCAGTTCCTCACATCAGGTGGCCAGAGTATTGGAGTTTCAACTTCACCATCACTCCTTCCAATAAATATTCAGGACTGATTTCCTTTAGGATTGACTGGTTTGATCTCCTTGTAGTCCCAGGGACTCTCAAGAGTCTTCTCCAACACCACTGTTCAAAAGCTTTCCAAACTATTAGAGCAGTGGTTCTGAACAGATAAGCTCCCCTTAGAATTTTTTAAAGTACAGATGTTTGTCCTCACAATTATTTGTTGATTTAGAGTATTTGGAAATCAAGTCCAGTTTGTTTTTTTTTTAAGTTGACTATAATTCACATTCATGAATAACAAGCAAGGTGTTACTCAATTAAGAAACAATTTTTGAAGTAAGTTTTTTTCACTTGGAAATGAGACAAAGTGGTAGTAGCATCATTAAAAAGTTTCTGTTTTAGAGAATGAGAAAATAATTTTTTTGCTAATTAATGGATTTGCTGGGGGATGGAGACTAAACCAATGTCTCAAGGTCAACAAACAAAAATTAATTCAGCTTTTACTATAAGCGAGGTCTTCCCAAGTGTCTCAGTGGTAAAAATCTGCTGCCAGTACAGGAGATGCAGGAGACTGGGTTCGATCCCTGGGTTGAAAGATTCCCTGGAGCAAGAAATGGCAACTCACTCCAGTATTCTTGTCTGGAGAACCCCATGGACAGAGGAGCCTGGCAGTGGGCTACAGTTCATGGGGTTGCAAAGAACAGGACATGATTGAGCATGCACATATGCACTATAAGCTTGGTCTTGTAAGGAATTAAAAGAATATGTTCTTTGGCTCATGAAATCATCTCATTACTTGATAATTGCATCCGTTTGTACAAGCAACATACATAAATTATTAGGGGAGGGGAGAGAACAGAAAACTTTGTTGACTCATTGGAAAAGACTCTGATGCTGGGAGGGATTGGGGGGAGGAGGAGAAGGGGACAACAGAGGATGAGATGGCTGGATAGCATCATGGACTCGATGGACGTGAGTCTGAGTGAACTCCGGGAGTTGGTGATGGACAGGGAGGCCTGGCATGCTACAATTCATGGGGTCACAAAGAGTCGGACACGACTGAGTGACTGAACTGAACTGAACATAAATTTAAAGAGTAGGAGAATATGAGGGAGTCTTCATGGAGAAAATCACTTGAATTTTGAGTCTGAGTACAAACTGCCACGGAAGGGGGAATTTTTCAGGTCCAGAAATGGAGATGTCTGTGGCATGTTGAAGATATGATAAAAAGAGCTTCTGTTCTCTTGGAAGAGAAAATAAATTGTTGTAAAAACTGTAAAGGATCTTGAATGCAAGCACAAGGAACCTGAACTTTGTTCTATAAACAAGAGGGAATCAAAATTGTGCCTTGAACTGATATGGACGAAGAAGCGTTTTAAGAAAAATTGATTCAACAGTGGGGTGCATGATAGACTTGAAAGAAAAGATGTCTGGAAGAGAGGAAACGAGAAAAAAACAAATGTTATTGCTGTGATCACAATAGTATGGTGACCATAGGGGTTTTTGAGATCCCTGCTAATTCTGTGACCTATGAGGGCTCTAAGAGAAACACTAATATCTTTTTGAAACACTCAAAATGGCTTTGATCACTATGTGCAGAGTAAACCTAATGGACTTTAGTTTTACCAAGAGGACATTCTGAGCAAGACGGAAGGCTTGCTATTTAACCAATCGAACATTCAATCTTGAAAGTTTTTTTTTTTTTCTAAGAGTAAAACAAGAACAACATTAAGAAAACAACTATGCTACTAAGCCCCAAGTGATGATTATTTGCCTAATCATTCTTACTATCGAAAATAATTGCCAAAAACTTTCATGTTTATTTGGCTTTTGTTTTGTCTTATTTTGTTACTAATTTTTAAAGCAAATAGCTCATCTGATACACCTTTTGTGCCTAGCTTTGTTGAAGATATTTTTATTCTGTTTCTTAATGAATATAAATCACATTTCAGTTAAATTAATTTCAATGAATGTAATGAAATAAAATGAAACTGTAATGAGATTAATCTCATTGAAATTGCAATTTCAATGAAATTAACAATTTTTTGTTGTTTTTCATGATATATCTTTGCCCCTCCAATACTTAGTGCATCACTGGGTGTAACCATAGAATTTTTTTTTTAAAGAAGATGGTCTTTTGCCTGAACAAATTAATGAAGTCCTAAGGCACTTAAGCTACATCTTCACAAATGTCCCCAGCGCATACCTCACATACAAGTAAAGCGAGTAAAGGAAAATTAGAAATGAATTCTACTTGATCAAAGACTGCATGGAGTGGCATGAACTCTGACTGTCTTCATTTGGAAAATACCATATCTTCTAGATCCCCATTAGTAAAAGAGAAAATATTCTTGATGGAGAATCTTGATTTATTTTTCAATGCCTTTACTTTTCCTTTATTCTGAATGTCATTGGTATCGATAAAATATTTCACTACAGTTAGTTGATCAATATAGTCTAACTCCTCAAATGTTTGAATAATAAAATCATGTTCAGATGTTACTTGTGCAAAAGCTACTATAGTTAGAGCTTCAGGTCTTCTAGACAATCAACTAATCTTTTAGATAAAGTAAAAGGAGTAGGTCATCGGCAGCAGTGCTGATGACCAGTATTTCTCATTCTCCTTCTACACATATAGTAAATATTGCATTTCTTCTCCTACTTTAAATTAGATATAGTAATGTGACTTGTTTTGACCAATAAAATATAAATAAAACAGACATTTGCTTTTCTAGGCATAAGCCTTTAAGATTCCCATCTGTCTGTCATGATACCAGCAACACTCCAACCAGGCTCCCTCACTTATATGCTTAAGTGAGGACAATATACATTATAACCACTGTAAATCAATGTACCTATAGTGTGAGCAATAAAAAAGCCTTTGTGGTTACAGATCACTAAAAGTTTATGGACGTTCTTTACCAGAACATAATCTAGCACACTTTGATTAATAAAGACATTTGAACAAGAAGAGAAGACAGCTGTAACAAGAAAAGTTACAAAATGCAGCACTGGTTTAACAATTTCCCTGGTGGCTCAGATGGTAAAGAATCTGCCTGCAAGGCAGGAGACCCAGGGTCAGGATTGGCTGGAGTGGATCCCTGGGTCAGGAAAATCTCCAGGAGAAGGAAATGACAACCCACTCCAGTTTTCTTGCCTGGAATATTTCATCAACAGAGGAGCCTGGCAGGCTACAGTCCATGGGATTGCAAAAAGTCAGATTAATAATTTCACTTTCAAGCAGTAGTTACTATCAGAAACTATTATCTGTTAATCAGTGGAGAAACATCTGGTAAAACTGCCACTTGTAATAGTTTGGTAGGCAGATCATATACCCAATCAATTTCAAACATTTAGAAAAGAAGTTGGAGAAAAAAATACTTTTTGTATATAGATAGCTATTAGCCACACTTTGCAAGGCACTATAAAAAAGAGATTTAGTCAAGAAAATATTAACTGGTTTGGAAACAAAAAAGAATGCAAGTTGTCCCCGAATTCAGGAGTGCAGAGAAGAGGCAAATACTTCCCAGACCAAGATGAAATTCATAGTCTTTGAGCACTAAAAACCAAGTAAAACTCAGCCTCACAGACAAGGGTCATATTAAGGGTACTCAGATAAATATCTGACTTGATGAAGGTGTCTCAGAGTGAGACTCAACTCAACTCCTCCAAGCTCAACTGGTACAAAGTATCTGCAATAATTCAAGGTTTAGAAATAAGCAAATGGGAAAATTAAAAAATATTTGTTGTTCAGTTGCCCATTCCTGTCCGACTCTTTGTGACCACATGCACTGCAACATGCCAGGCCTCTTTGTCCCTCACCATCTCCTGCAGTTTTACCAAGTTCTTGTCCATTGCATTGGTTATGCCATCCAGCTATCTCATCCTCTAATGCCTCATTCTAAAAATTATGGCTATCCTAAAAACTGTTTTAGAAAGGGCTGAGGGTGGGATTGCTAGCAAGATGTACTGACAAGAATCAAATAGATAAGATACAGTATTTTCAGAGCATTTTACTGCTATTAAGAATTATCAGTCTGGACTTAAAAAGACTGCTGTTGATCTAGGCTTAATTCAGTTCTTGAACTGTCGATCATCTACAGGCAGAAATTAGACTTAGGAAGCCACTCAGTTCGAAAAGAAAGTATTTATTCCTAAATAAATTGTTCAGATGCGCCCATGACCCACAGGGATGGTACGGGGAGGGAGGAGGGAGGGGGGGTTCAGGTTGGGGAACACGTGTATACCTGTGGTGGATTCATGTTGATGTATGGTAAAACCAATACAATACTGTAAAGTAATTAACCTCCAATTAAAATAAATAAATTTATATATATATAAAAGAATCACAGACAACAAAGAATTCCCAGAGGGTCACAGAGAACACTAGGCAAGAGAGCTATCCTCAGATAGTGGAACCAGGGCCCTATGCAAGGATTTTTCTATCCCCAAGGTGGTGGTGTTTCAGTTACTAAAGTGAAAAGTGAAGGCACTCAGTCATGTCCGACTCTTTGCGACCCGTGGACTGTAGCCCACCAAGTTCCTCCATCCATGGGATTCTCCAGGCAAGAATACTGAAGTGGGTTACCATTTCCTTCTCCAGGGGATCTTCCTGACCCAGGGATTGAACCCAGGTCTCCCACATTGCAGGCAGACGCTTTAACCTCTGCACCACCAGGGAAACCCTTAAATACAAGAATACAGTCTCTCAGAAAACCTCCTATAGAGACACAGAACTTCAGATCCAAGTACTAACATCAAAGATTTCAAGGGAGGAAAGGAAGCCAGGTTGAAAGAAGAAGGGGGAGGAGGCGGGAGATGGGGGGCAAAAGGGGTGGCCTTTCAGACATCTCCTGCCACCAGTTACTAAGTAGTGTCTACCTCTTGTGATCCCGTGGACTGTAGCCCATCAAGCTCCTCTGTCCATGAGATTTCCCAGACAAGAATACTGGAGTGCGTTGCCAATTTGCTTATCTAGGGGATCTTCCCAACCCAGGGATCAAACACTGGTCTCCTGCATTGGCAAGTGGCCTCTGCATTGCAGGTTGGACTCTTTATCAACTGAGCCACCTGGGAAGCAATTATGAATATTTTGACTCTAAGGGGTTAGGAGAATTGTTCGGTACCAGACTAGCATCTACTATATATTTTTCTTTATTCCCTTTCCAAGTCAGAATGTTTATTGAAGTTATCCTATTTTATTATGACCAATGAATATTGGACTGTAAGAGGAAACTAACATATCTTTAATTCACATATCTCCAGATTAAAAGGAGGCATATTCAGACATGAAGGACAGCCTACCACTTATAATTCAGATGTGATAATCTATGAGATTTACACTGTCACTGGATGAGACTTGTGGGTTGTCTCCATTGGGAAAAATAAAGTGTATTTTTGCACATGGTAATAAAAAGTATGGCCATTTGTTGACCAAATATTGCATTTGTCATCAACACTTTACTGGAGAATGAACAGAATGAGTATTTCTGGCTTGCCTTCTTTCAGATTCATGGTAGGATTGTGCTTCTTTTTAATAATACAGTTTATTTAGTAAAATGTGAGTGGAAGCTCTGTGGTCTTGTTAGAGTAAATGTTCTTAAAGGAAATATTCTAACATATTGCTGTCCTGTTTCCATATTAACCAGCAGTCTTACAGCTCATGAAAGCTACATTTCCCTGAATGAAAACAGCATGGAGCAGAGCCCCGTAAACCTGAGACAACAGGTAGTGTGAGGAATAAATAAACCTTTTTTGTTTGTTTTGGGCTTCTCTGGTGGCTCAGATGGTAAAGAATCCGCCTGCAATGCGGAAGACCTGGGTTCAGTCCCTGAACTGGGAAGATCCCTTGGAGGAGGGCATAGCAAACCACTCCAGCATTCTTACCTGGAGAATCACACAGACAGAGGAACCACTAAGATGTTAAGCGTTGTTTGTTATTGCACGATGCATGCATGCTAAGTTGCTTCAGCCATGTCTGACTCTTTGCGACCCTAAGGACTAAGTCTGCCAGGCTTCTCTGTTCATGGGATTCTCCAGGCAAGAACAGTGGAGTGGGTTGCCATGCTTTCCTCCAGGGGATCTTCCCAACTCAGTTACTGTACTGTAACATAACCCATTTGACTGTCATAAGACATACGGGTATAGAAAGTCAGTGTATAGCTTACCACAAGTACTCAGTAAAGATTTGATCATGGAACTGAATTTATGCAGGCATTTTAGTGTTTAGTAACAAAACACCAAATCTCCAGAAGATTTTGTCTAGTAACCAAACTCCAAATTAAAGAGAAAGCAATTTTGTGGATTCTCACAGCATTCAACGAAGTTCAATTCATATAATCCACAGATAGGCAGTTAGAAAACAGAAAGAGATATCAGCACAAGACTAGAGGATTTCTCAATAATGTAAACAATAGAAAAATAAGCAGTCTCAGGAAGCAGTGGGTTTCCAAACAAAAATAGAATGAACACCAGTTTGAGAAGGTGAAAAGAGACTTCTGCTTTGGAAGGGAAGTTGAGTGAATTGACCTTTACATTTTATTCTGACTCAGAGATTCTGTAATCTGTAATTGTCTCCCCCTCTGTCTCTTTCAAACTGACTTAAAACCAGATAGGTGGAAGCTAAGTACCTAGGCTGAACCCAAGATTTATGTTAATGCTATTAAACTTTATCATCTGACAAGTGTTATTATATGTCTGAGGTGACCCATTTTAATATTGAATTCCTGGCTAAATCCAGTCAGTGTTCCAGGTCCCACATTTCACAATGCTTCAGGGTTCTCAGTAGGGAGGAGACCTATTTAACTGCCCACTCCAATTGTGAATTACAGACTAAATGACCTGATTATTGCCATAATTCCTGAGGTATATCCTTTTTCAACTTGTTTCCTAGTTTTATAGAAACCACACAAAGAACTTATCAAGATATAAACATTTATGCTATGAGCATGAGATAGAAGTGAGGATAGTGATTGGAACTACCCACATTTGAAGTCAGATTAAGAAGGGAGAAATGTTTGAAGGAAAGAAAATATCGGTGTTTCTAAGGAAAGAAAATATCTGTGTTAGACAAGATAATTTGCCAAGCAGTCATCCTAGTCATGATGAGTGTACATAAAGACCAAACAATTACTTAATAAAGGTACAAAGACAACTTTAAGATCATAATACAAGGAATAGGAAGGGAAGATAAATATCACCTAATTCTTTTATTTAAGGTACTTTAGCTGTTTTCCCTTTCGGGTCCTAGTAGCTGACTTCAAGACCAGTAACCACCATTCTTACTGTTTTAACAGGTGCCATGTGTATCTCCTCTCCATCCATCATTTTACTTGCACTTCAAGGCAATCTTAAGATCTGGGAAGTGGAACAGAAAATGATAATTGCTGACAAAAATTCATTCTCCCCTTCTTGCATAATAAGAATTCCTAGTTGGATACATGGCCAACCAAAAAACAGAACAAACTTCTCAATATCTCATGGAGCTAACTATGCTGTTGTAACAAAGTTACAATGGGATATACGGAGCGTAATTGAACTTCCATATCCCATCCTTAAAGGAAGGCCTATACTCGTCTCCTTCCAAACTGCAACGTGCATGGCACAGAGAGTTCTCATGAACACTGAAGATGAGAACAACATCAAAGGGGCAGACAGAACAACAAATTGGAAGGAACCTGAATATCCCTACTAGCCTTGTGCTGTCTACCTCCAGACTGCTAAGTGTTACTTTTATTTTTATTGTGGTAACCAAACTTGTACTCTAATTATTAAGACAAAACAAGTATTTTTATTACCAATTTTATGAAAAAATATTAATACTCAGCTTGCCTAGAATACTTGGTCACTGGTTAGTGCCTCTTTTCAAAGAAAGTGCAGTGGAATATTTTGTTGATTTAACATATATGACTTGTTTTGTATTGTCAACTACCATATCTCATTCTGGTCCAGGAAGAAAAAAAAAATGCAGTGCTAGAAATGAGTCCCTCATTCAGCCATATAAAAAAACTTAGAGAACTAAGAAATTTTTTTCTGAGAATGCCTCCTATGTGGATGAGCTAATAATCCAAAAGTTTAAAGCATATTTATGTAGGGTTTTGTGAAGCATTTTATTTAAAGAGCAATAAAAAAAAGGGCAAGGAATTATTGTTTGTTCTACTAAAAGGACATGAAAATGAATGATTTTTTACAGGATATTTCCAATTCAGATAATGTTGCATGTACAGGTGTAACTGACCTGGGGGGCACTGAGGGATGGAATTAGATAATTTCTTGTAACCAAGACAAATGCAAAAGAGGAAAAGTTTCATCCACCTGTCATTTAGAAATTCCACTAAAGAGAACTCTAGAACACATGATTTTCAGAAAGAAACAATTTTCTAGAAGAAAAAAAAAAATCACCCTAGCAATCAAGTTTCTTGTCTTCCCTGCTTATTAACGAAGTGAATTTGTCTGTAAATCCTAGGTGGCAAAATTATGATTCATCATATAATGATCTTTAAAGTGTGTCCTATGTAAATGAGACGTGAGTGAACAAGGTTAAAGTTCACTGTAATAAAGTAGATCAATAATTTTCATGCTCTGAACAATTAGGTTCCTTTTCAATGAAATGAGACCCTGATAAGTTATAGAAATACTTGATATAATTTTACACATTTTTATGACTAAAACATCTATTCCTTTTCATTTTTCCTTTTTAATGATGTTTCTATGCTTCTTTTATATGTCTACAGTTCTTGTACTGTGTGTTCCCAGAACAATATCTTTTTTAAAAATTGGAGTATAATTGCTTTACAATGTTGTGTTAATTTCTGCTACACAATGAAGTGAATCAACTATATGTGTATAAATATCCCTTCCCTCTTGGACCTCCCTCCCTCCATCCCCATCCCATCCATCTAGGTTATCACAGAGCAGGTGCTATATAGCAAGTTCCCACAGCTATCTATTTTACACATGGTAGTGTATTTATGTCAAACCTAATCTCCCAACTCATCCCACTCCTTTCTGTAAAGAACAATCTCTTATTTACTCTTATAAACTATATTATTTCCTTCTGCATTTACTTAATGAATAACTTCTGTTCAAAAATTATTACAAATTGATTATTATTGCCAACCATTCTGACCCATATTTATCCACCTCCTCTTTTCACCTGTTACCAGATTCATACATTCAGTTCATAGCACATTTGACAAAGGAGGGGCAAGGAGAAAAACTACTCTTCTTGCTAGTGGTTCTGGAAAAGAGAGAAACTGGCAGCTTGACCTACAATGACATTTTCAATCAATCTATGAATTTCTAATAGTTTGCTATGATTCTGATCTCTACTAATACTTTTCCTTTAGAAGTCAGTCAACAAAAATATAAGTGGCTATTATATACTAAGCACGACAGACAATAGTAATCACGGCAGAGTGAACTTGTATTGAATACACATTCTCCTTTTTTCTTTTCCCTTTTTCACTTGAAAACTGGCAGTTACTGGTTTTGCTTCTTGATCTTGTTTTGATCTTGAACATGTTCATAACTTAGAGTGAGGACAGAATACATATTCTGTTTAGTGAACTGAAGCTATCACAAAGACTTCATTACTCAGTGCCTCAGACGCTTCGTTTCTCACCATTACTCTTTAAAGAGCTTGTGAATTTTGTTTTGTTGTTTTTTCTTTAAGAGGTGGCAAGTTATGTGTGAATAGTTCGAGTTTGCTAGTCTCTTTCTGAGCTAATTTTGTATTCACTGAAATCTCTTGTTGAAATGCATGTGCTACACATCTATTTGTGTACTAGAGGTGTGTTATTGCAAATTATCCCTGATAGGCAGCAAAAATAATGTCAATACAGTCATCCTTTTCTTGGCTTAAATGTTCCTTAGCAGATGTTTTATTATAATTTTACATTCCATACACTATGGATTTTATGTGTGTTATCACACTGAGATTTTTTTCTAGTTTGACCAGTATTATATATGTTCTACCATTATAACAAGAGCTAATTAGAAATATCTACTATTTATAATATTTCTTGAAAGTGAATTTTTACTCGAGTCAGTTTTGCTTCAAGTTTCCTAGAGCATTTGGTAGCTAAAATTCTGTGTGCTTTAAAAAAGAAAACAGGTTATGGTCTGGAAAGAATAAATCATAAAAAACTAGTAAAGGTTTATGAAGAAATTAATTTTAATAATGTTTAAATTTATGACATTCAGATGCTATTTTGATTTTTAAAAGTAAACACTATTAAAGTTATAAAACCTATAGGACAAAAACAAAAGGAAAAATGTTAGTTTTTTCTTAAGATAGAGTAGAAAGGAATTCTATCAATTGATATTACCTAACACAATATGCATTTCATATTTATTCCCCCAAGGTCTCTAAGATCTAATTTGCTTTGTGTGTAAAGGCAAGAAAAAATGTTTTTCTGTTTTACAAGATAATTCTGTAAGGACACCCTATGATTGAGAATCAATTAAGAGTATTTTTTTCTCCTGCACAGTCAACAGAGATAGACTGAAGCATAGCTTTGCCCTTTCATCAACAGTGAAAATAGACCAATATGTAATTCAAAATCTGGTGCTTGATATAAGAAGTAATAAAAAGCCAGTAAAGCCCTTAAATGATTTGATACTGTTATGTGAAAAAAAATTAGTTAAAATAGAATATCTGGATAAAATAAATATTACTTAAAGAAATAACACAAAAATGTAATAATCATTTTAGAGAGATTTATAAAAAACCGTAAAGGAGTAAAGAACAGGAAAAAAAATGAGGATTCTGAGTTCTCATTCTGGGCATGCTACTTTATACAATTTGAACTATTAGCACCTTGTCCTTCAATTTTATTTCATTAAATGAATGATCAGAGTGTTCAGTTTCTTGATGCTATATTAAAATCAGCCCAGTCCTCCTCCAAATGTTTAGCTGGGGTCACCAAAGCCATCTCTCTGCAAGTCCAACCAAGCAAAGAGAGCAACTAGTGCAATTCTGACAGGGAAGTCTGAAATCAGTCCGAATTGAAGTACCAGCATTAGTCCTGAGAAAGCATGTGCACACGAGAGTGCTGATTTTATTTTCTTCAGTATATTTTATTCTCCCAATTTTTATAATTGAGACTCTCCAGTGGTTTGCAACTAGGTACCCCATTTCCTGGGCTTCCCAGGTGGCGCTAGTAGTAAAAACTCACTCGCCAACACAGGAGACATGCAAGATGCAGGTTCAATCCTTGAATCTGGAAGATCCCCTGGAGGAGGGCAGGACAACCCACTCCAGTATTCTTGTATGGAGAATCCCTTGGACAGAACAGCCTGGCAGCCTACAGTCTGAAAGGTTGCAAAGAGTCAGACATGACTGAAGCAATTTAGCACACACGCACACACTGTTTTCTATCTGAAGATAGATTGCTAAGAGTCTACGTGTCTGGGCTCTGACCACTGTCTATTTCTTATAAAACCCACTTCCAAGTAATCATATTCAACCCCTACTTTCACTCATCTATCTTCAGCCCAGATTAGAATCTTCCCTTCGGTGGGCTAATGCCTCTGGGTTAAAATAAGAGGCCTACCCCTTTCTCAGCTTCATCTTAAGGTGTGCCAGTGGACGATGCACAAGATGAGACAGTGAAAAGCTGGTTTAGACCAGACAGTCCCAAACACAAACACATCTTCACAATGTCTGCACAATATTTGGTATCCTAATGAAAATGGCCTTTAAATGAGCAACTTAATTTTTTAAAATGCACAAAATGCAGATGATCAAAGTTAACATAAACAGTGATAAGAAAGATTGATAGCATTTACCCTTGATATGATATGATGAGAATGGTACTTTACCTATATGGACCTGTAACTCCAGTCAAATTATGAGAGAAAAAGATCAGACAACTCTTAGCTAAAGAACATTCTACAAAATACTCCCCAAAATTGTCAAGGTCATTATAGAATAGGAAAATCTGAGAAACCGTCACAGCCAAGAGGAGCCTAAGGAGACACGACAGCTAAATGTAATGTGGAATCCAAGAAGAGAAAATAGATATTAGGTAAAAACTAAGGAAACCTGAATAAAGTACAGATTTTAGTAAGAGATAGAAGTATAACAAAATATATTAACATAAGATATTAATAAAGGAAATTGGGTTTATGGGAATTAGCTGTACTATCTCAGCAACTTTTCTGTAAATTTGTTCTACAACAGTAAAACTGTTCTAAAAAAGTAAAGTTTAACAAAGTAATACATAAAAATTTTATCAAAATATTATACAAAAAGTTATGTGGGCTAATTATAAAAATCAATTATAATCTATAGACCTATAAGGCACAGAACTTCTTTTTTTTAACCAGTTATCATTTATTTATTATTATTATTTTTTTTTACTTTACAATATTGTATTGGTTTTGCCATACATCAACATGAATCCACCACGGGTGTACATGTGTTCCCCATCCTGAACACCCCTCCCACCTCCCTCCCCGCACCATCCCTCTGGGTCATCCCAGTGTACCACCCCAAACATCCTGTATCCTGCATCAAATCTGGACCGGCACAGAACTATGATTATAAGAAGTCATAGTCATAGACTATGACTATGTCATTTCATTGTTCTGGACCCTAACACAGTCGTTTTTCTGGACACTAACTCTGTTTTAAATGTATTTTTCAAGGCAAGGACTATAAATGACCAAGCTGAAACTGGAAAAATACAATTAATGATCATATCCATGGAAAAAATTCAATGAAGGAAAAGGTGCCATGTAAAAAATAACTGAGAAATGAAATTCATAATATCAAAATGTCACTCATATGTTATCCTAGCTTAGAACAGTTGCAAATATGTCAATATCAGATCTTAATGTAATATAAAAGTCCCAAAACAGAAATCTAGGAACATAAAACATGTGAGAATATATATTGTCATATTGTGTGTGTGTGTGTGTGTGTCTTGCAACTTCACAGTAAATAAAAGAAATCCAGATTTTAAAAATACGTATTAATAGTATCCTAGAAGAAAAAGATGAAATTTAACTTGTGCAAACTATTTTCAGAATACATCAAGCAGAAAGAAAATGAAGAGAATCTAAAATTTTTAAGATTAAAAATAAAAACTCAGCCTATTCCACCCTCTTTTATTCTAGCCTGCTGTGAGTTGTCAGAGAAAGTCACAATGGGAATACACGTCAGCTCTTGTTACTCCTCTGGTCTGGGCTTAGGAAATCATACGTTGGAACAATGGACTAAAGGTCGGAGCAAGAGGGATCACTCACTTTGTTGCTTCCTCTCCTGGTGCTGCATTAGGAAAATAACAACAGACTTGAAGTCAAATATTTAATTCTTCAAGAAGAAAAGAATACTCAGACTGTGTCCATTTAGTAATATGACTGAATTTTATACCTAACATGTATTGGTTTAAACAAGAAAAGAATGCTCAGACTGTGTCTATTTAGTAATATGACTAAATTTTATAGCTAACATGTATTGGTTTAATAATAATGTAGGGAGATTCTGTTAAGTGTTTAAAATCTATTACCTCCATTCAAAGTTGCAATAGCTCTATGTAACAGTTCTATGTACAAACCTTCTCAAGGTCTCTTAGCAGTAAATAAGGAGGCTGGAGTTAGAATCCAAGTGTTTCTGACTCCTGTCACTGCTGGTCAAAAGCTATCTTTTTAGAGTAATTATTTGACATAATTTACTGTTCAATTTAGAGAAATAAGTTCATTAAAAGACTTAATTACCTTTTTGAATAATTTATTGAATGAATTATTTTAGTATTATCACATACAATTTCCTTGTTGCTTAAAAAACATGAAAGAATTATAATATTTAATTTATCTTGCAGAGAAATATATATAAAATTTTCCCTTTCAAGTATTACTGAGCTGTTGATTCTAGAGGAGATAGATCAAACTGATCTAAATCAAAATTTTAGTAAATCAGGATCTTTGAGTCTTTCGTACTAATTTTCTCACCCTAATTTGACCAGAGAAGAGCATGGGGAGACAGTAAAATTGTAACTATGTTCTGTAATGCTCAAAAGGGAGGTAAGCATATCAATTCATCAATTCTAAAAAAGCAGTTACAACATATCATAACTTAAAATCATGTACACCAATAAATCTTTCTAACAGAGCAATCTCTTCCAGTTCCTGACAGGTGGTCCTGCAACTTCTGTTTGACTATTTTGACTTAAAACATCCTCACTGACTTTAGAAAAATGTATTTTATTGTTGGATAGATAATCACAATTGTCAGTATTTATTGGATGTTTACTGTGTGTCAAGTACTAAACTGGACATATTGGCTTAACAGTCTGAGTTCCAGGCATTGTTACAGGGGTACTAGGGATTCAACAATTAGTGAAAACAAGACCTGATCCTTAACATGTTTATAGTTTATCACTTAATCAATAAAATATCTTATGAGATAAGTACTATATAGTAGCAGTATTTGTCTCCCTTCTACAAGTGAAGAAGGAGGGTTAGATGCTTTCCTATAGCCATAATGCTATTATAACATATAGGTGTATATAAACCAAGTGTTACATTATGTTCTTTGAAATATAACAGCATATTTTTAAAGTTCAATATAAGCCATATCATATTTAGAAAATATATTAGGTCTTTCTCATCTCACTAAAAGGGTATACCATTCACATGTTATTTTCCTTATCATGAGAATTGTGCATAAAGACTTGAAAATTTGTGATTTAAAAATGTTTTTCCAATGAACTAAAAGAGGATATTTTCTTTCCTTCCCCCCCCCAATTTTCCTTTATTTCAACTGACTAGCCCAATCCTTTCAAGAATCAGACCTCACTTAGCTCAATGCATAAGAGAATATTTTGGATTTATGAAATGGATTCTGCATTTTTATTTATGTATATTGCACTGTTTTACTATTTACCATTTTGAAAACAAAAATCCTACAAAATCAAACCAATTTCTATAAAATAAAATGCTTCTGCTTTTAATATAGCTTCTCTTATGGATAATATAATAAATCCAATCAAGAAACACCATCTACACAGTGTGTGTGTGTTAAGTCACTTCAATCATATCTGATTCTTAATATAGTTTCTCCTATGGATAATATAATAAATCCAATCAAGAAACACCATCTACACAGTGTGAGTGTTAAGTCTCTTCAATTCATATCTGATTCTTTGCAAGCCTATGGACTGTAGCTCACCAGGCTCCTCTGTTCATAGGATTTCCCAGGCAAGAATACTGGATTGAGTTCCCATTCCCTCCTCCAGGGAATCTTCCCCATCCAGGCATCAAACCTGCATTTTTTAACTCTCCTGCATTGACAGGTGAGTTCTTTACCACTAGGACCATGGAGAAGCCTATAAAGGTATATTCAGACAAATGGTGGAAACAACAAACTGTGGAAAGTTCTTAAAGAGATGGGAATACCAGACCACCTGACCTGCCTTCTGAGAAATCTGTATGCAGGTCAAGAAGCAACAGTTAGAACTGGACATGGAACAACGGACTGGTTCCAAATAGGAAAAGGAGTACGTCAAGGCTGTATATTGTCACCCTGCTTATTTAACTTCTATGCAGAGTACATCATGAGAAACGCTGGACTGGATGAGGCACAAGCTGGAGTCAAGATTACCAGGAGAAATATCAATAACCTCATTTATGACACCACACTTATGGCAGAAAGCAAAGAGGAACTGAAAAGCCTCCTGATGAAAGTGAAAGAGGAGAGTGAAAAAGTTGGCTTAAAGCTCAACATTCAGAAAACTAAGATCCTGGCATCTGGTCTCATCACTTTATGGCAAATAGATGGGTAAACAGTAGAAACAGTGACAGACTATTTTGGGGGCTTCAAAATCACTGCAGATGGTGACTGCACTCATGAAATTGAAAGATGCTTGTTCTTTGGAAGAAAAGTTATGACCAACCTAGAAAGCATATTCAAAAGCAGAGACATTACTTTGCCAACAAAGGTCCATCTAATCAAAGCTATGGCCTTTCCAGTAGTCATGTATGGATGTGAGAGGTGGACTATAAAGAAAGCTGAGTGCCAAAGAATTGATGCTTTTGAACTGAGGTGATGGAAATCAGTCCTGAATATGCTTTGGAAGGACTGATGCTGAAGCTGAAACTCCAATACTTAGGCCACCTGATGCGAAGAACTGACTCATTGGAAAAGACCCTGATTCTGGGAAAGATTGAAGGCAGGAGGAGAAGGAGATGACAGAGGATGAGATGGTTGGATGCATCACTGACTCAGTGGACATGAGTTTGATTAAACTCCGGGAGTTGGTGATGGACAGGGATGTCTGGAGTGCTGCAGCCCATGGGGTTGCAAAGAGTCGGACATGACTGAGCGACTGAACTAAACTGAGACAAATAGTGACAGGTCTTCCTAAATATTTTCAATGGGATGACACAGGGAAAGTAGAGGTAGTAATAATTGTCTGCAAAAAATCTCAGCAAACACAAGTGATAATGCTAACAGAGCGTTCATGCTTGTCCTTGTGCTCTGTCATGTCCGATTCTTTGCGACTACAGCCCGCCAGGCTGCTCTGTCCATTTCTGGGCAAGAAAACTGGAGCAGGTTGCCATTTTCTCCTGGAGATCTTCCCAACCCAGCGATCAAATATGCATCTCTTGTAACTCCTACATTTGCCAGTGGAGTCTTTACCAACTTCACCTCCTGGGAAGCCCTGCTAGCAGAGGGTACTTATGTCCTTTAATGGCTACTTATGTCCTTTAATGCTGTCATTGCAAAAAACTTCACTGTGATTCCTGCTTCAACCATATTAGTATAATGGCTTTAAAATCAAGATCATAAAATGACTAAAAGCTAAACTCTTATCAAAAAAGAGTGGATGACAAATACAAGTACTGTGATTCTGTTCATAATACTGTACTACTCTCTAATATAGTCCTGCATTCTGGTATTCACTTTTTATGCACTCTCCTTCCCTTGCATCACTGGACCTAGTGATATGCTTCTAATAAATAGAATTTGGCAAAAGTAATGGGATAGCACTTCCACAATTAGGTTACAAATAGACCATGACTTCCATCACTTCCTCTCTCTCTCTCTCTGCCTCCCACTTTCACTCTCATGCCCACCCGTTCTCTTTCTCTCTTGCTGGCTTGCTCTAGAGAAGGCAGATGTTATGCAAGCTTCCCCATGGAGAAGCCCATGTGGCAAGAAACTGATTATCTCAAGCAACCAGCCAGCAAGAACTTGAGATCTGGCAACAGCAAAGTGTATGAGTTTGGAAGCAGATTCTCCTGAAGTTGAGCCTTGGGACAGCAAGATCTTGGATAGATGAAAACTATTTGCACTTCACAAGTCATTCTCTATGCAAACATCTTTCTTTCTGCACAGAAAACTCAAGACACAAAGTCTGTAGGAGACAAGTATGCTGCTGCTGCTGCTAAGTCGCTTCAGTCGTGTCCGACTCTGTGCGACCCCATAGACGGCAGCCCACCAGGCTCCCTCATCTCCGGGATTCTCCAGGCAAGAACACTGGAGTGGGTTGCCATTTCCTTCTCTAGGAGACAAGTATAAACATCTCTAATTTAACAACCTGAAACATAATTAAGGATCTCAGGGTATCCTTTTGAAATTTTAAGCTTCATTGAGTGATCAATGAAGTGATCAATTTCATATCAATCAGTATAAAATTTTCTAATATTTCCAATAGTAGTGACCAAAGTCAATAAATCAATTTCATAATTTTCAATATTCTACTTCTACTTTGACAAAACATGCAAGCAAGTTGCCCTTCTATACTTTGTTTCTGACAAAATTTTTGCAATTCCAGCTCCCTTGAGTATTTAGGTAAGCTTGCAATCTCCATGGACGTTGACTAGAGTGAATTTTAATAACTATACAATATGCTATATTTAGTGAGCAAAGAAGGAAAAATATACCAGCTTGTTTCCTCATTGGTGAGGAATACCAAACTCAAAAGCCTTTTAGGTCAAACTCCCTAGTTATTGTATAGTACTTTCACAAATCACTACAATTACATCTTCATTTTGAAAAATTGCCATGGTAATTTCTAGGGAATATACATGTGCAGGAAAAAAAAAAAAAGAAAATTACTACTATGAAAAAATAGTATAAAAATGGTGGGAGGGGGTTCAGGATGGGGAACACATGTACACCCATGGCTGATTCATATCAATGTACAGCAAAACCACTACAATATTGTAAAGTAATTAACCTCCAATTAAAATAATTAATTTTTAAAAAAATTACTAAAAGGACATCTAGGTTGTTTCCATGTCCTGGCTATTATAAACAGTGCTGTGATGAACATTGGGGTACATGTGTCTCTTTCAATTCTGGTTTCCTCGGTATGTATGCCCAGCAGTTGAACTGCTGGGTCATATGGCAGTTCAAAACAACCTAGATGTCCATCAGCAGATGAATGGATAAGAAAGCTGTGGTACATATACACAATGGAGTATTACTCAGCCATTAAAAAGAATACATTTGAAGCAGTTCTGATGAGATGGATGAAACTGGAGCTGATTATACAGAGTGAAGTAAGTCAGAAAGGAAAACACCAATACAGTATACTAACACATATATATGGAATTTAGAAAGATGGCAATGATGACCCTGTATGCAAGACAGCAAAAAAGACACAGGTGTGTATAGCAGACTTTTGGACTCAGAGGGAGAGGGAGAGGGTGGGATGATTTGGGAGAATGGCATTGAAACATGTATACTATCATGTAAGAATCGAATCACCAGTCTATGTCCAATGCAGGATACAGCATGCTTGGGGCTGGTGCATGGGGATTACCCAGAAGGATGTTGTGGGGAGGGAGGTGGGAGAGGGGTTCAAGTTTGGGATTGCATGTACACCCGTGGTGGATTCATGTCAATGTATGGCAAAACCAATACAGTATTGTAAAGTAAAATAAAGTAAAAATAAAAATTAAAAAAAATTACTAAAAGGAATGTTTATAACAGGCTCATTTCTAAATGATGTCAGATAAAAAATAAGGAGCCAAATCCTGCAAATATGTGAACATCCTTGACATAGACTATACCTATAATAAGGGCTCTGGGTAAGTATCTCAGGGAAAAAAAGGCAAATTTCTTTCATGTAAGTATCAACCCTTCCAGCTAAATCCCTAGAATAATTGAACAGTGAGAAGTTATTTACTTTTACTCTCTGAAATAGGTAAGACTTAATTATTTTGCTATCTATCAAAATTAAATAAAAGTGGGACAGGGTTCTCTTGTTGTTGAAAACCACACATTTTAGGTGTGGGTTGTGACAACTCTGGATGCTACAATGGTTAAGGGTTTGCCACTATGAAGAAATGTCACACCAAAACAGTCCTATTTCTAACCTGATCACCTCCTCTCCTCAGAACAAACCAAAGATTAGCTTCAAAATTACTCATGTCCAAATGTAATTGAATCAGAATATGGAGAAGGTAACCTCCCAGACATTGTTTAAAACAATAGAGCATTTGGTCAGTAATTAATGAAGCCTAAATTTGAGTATAATAACAAATGAGATATACAGTTTAACAGAGAGACCAGGAAAAGAGACAGTCAATGACATCTTGATTAAACCACTGTCACCCCAAAGTGAGTATGTGCACACCCAAGATTACATGCATCCTCTGAGAAACAAAATAAAACACTTCACACTGAGGGAAATAGGCTTCACTAAAATAGTCCAGTCAAGGTACAAAACAAATAAAAGCACAAACAACAAAAACAATCTCCAGGGAGGGGATAGGAGAAGCAGTATACAGAGTTGTTACAATATATTACCTAAAATGTGTGGTTTTCAACAATAGAAAAAAAAAAAATCTTGTGCTATACTAAAAAAAAAAAAAAAAAAGGAAAGTGTGACTCATACATACTTTTTAAAAAGCAAGCAACTAAAATTGTCTGGGAAATAGACCACATGTCAGCTATAACAAAGCCTTCAAAGTATCTTTTATAAATATATTCAAAGAACTAAGGAAATCATGCTTAAAGAAATAAATGCCTAACCAAATGTCATTAAAAATATAGACATCATAGAAGAATAAAGAAGAAATTCTAGAGTTGAAAAGTACAATAAATGAAGAACTCAATGGTAGGTTTGAACTTCAAAAAGAAAGAATAGTTGAACCTGAAGATACATCAATAATTATACAATTCAAAAAGATAGGAAATAGAATTTTTAAAAATGAACACAGCCTCAGAGAAATATAAAACCCTTTGTATGCTATGTATCTTATAGCATACATATAATAGGAGTACCAAAAGAAGTGGGGACAGGAAATGGAACAGAAAAAAATATTCAAAGAAAAATTGTCTGGAAACTCTCCAGATTTATTGAAAACCTTTTATCAATAGAGGCAAAAATGAATTCCAAGTAGGATAAATACAAAAAGATCCACACTTAGGTACTTTATAGTAAAAGCTGTGAAAATCAAGAAAAAGAACATCTTGAAAGTGGCAAGAGAAAAACAACTCATTACATGCAGTTGAATTTCACCTAATTAAGAAATGATCTCATGGTCTGGCCAAAGGTGGCCAGAGGCACTTGAATAACATAGTCAAAGTGCTAAGGGAGATGCGGGGGAAGCCTCAAAAGGAGGGATATATGTATACCTATGGCTGATTCAGGTTGAGGTTCGACAGAAAACAACAAAATTCTGTGAAGCAATTATCCTTCAATAAAAACAATTTTTTAAGTGCTGAAATAAAAAGCTATTAACTAAGACTCCAGCAAAATTGTTTCTCAAAAATGAAGGTGAAATAAAGATATCTTCAGATAAAGAAATACTGAATGACTTTATTTCTAGCAGGGCCAGCTTACAAAAGAATAAAATAAAATCCTAAAGAAAATTCTTCAAGCTGAAAGCAAGTTCCCCCAAATGAAGGTACATATACACAATGGAGTATCACTCAGCCATTAAAAAGAATACATTTGAATCAGTTCTAATGAGATGGATGAAACTGGAGCCGATTATACAGAGTGAAGTAAGCCAGAAAGAAAAACACCAATACTGTATACTAACACATATATATGGAATTTAGAAAGATGGTAAGGATAACCCTGTATGCAAGACAGCAAAAGAGACACAGATGTATAAAATGGACTTTTGGACTCTGAGGGAGAAGGAGAGGATGGAATGATTAGGGAGAATGGCATTGAAACATGTATACTATCATGTAAGAAACGAATCGCCAGTCTATGTTCGATACAGGATACGGGATGCTTGGGGCTGGTGCACGGGGATGATCCAGAGAGATGATATGGGGTGGGAGGTGGGAGAGGGGTTCAGGATTGGGAACTCATGTACACCCATGGCGGATTCATGTCAACATATGGCAAAACCAATACAGTATTGTAAAGTAAAATATAGTAAAAATAAAAATTTAAAAAAATAAGTTCATCAAAAAAAAATTCATACACACAGACACACACAGACACACACAGCACAAGTAAATACAGTTAAATAATTATAAAAATAAAACAGTATAAGCACATCTTTTCTTTTATATATCCTTAAATGATTTTAAAAGTGATTGTATAAAACAATATGCATATAATTATATATGGGGGCCTATACATACAGAAATATAGTATATTGATAACAGCACAAAAGCTGTGGCTGGTAGCAAATTTATATCAGAGCCAGGAAATGATACCAGATGGAAAATTTTATCCACAGGGAAAAAAGATGTAGAGAATCAGAAACAGCACAAAGGATGGTAAATATATGAATTTATAAATATATACTTACTCTGCTTTATTAGCTTCTTAAATAAATATAAATTGTATAAATTAATAATTATAATAATGTCTTACTGGATTTTTTTTACATATATATGTAGTATGTATAACAGTAATAGGACAAAAAGAATTAAGAGGGAATAGAGCTATATTCATTATAGTCAAACCTGAAAATAATCCAAATGCCCACCAATAGGAGAATGGATAAGCAAATTGAAGCATATTCATACCAAAGAATATTACTGTTGACCCTTGAACAATGTATAGGTCAATCCACTTATAACATATACCTGTAGCAGTATTCCATATCTGTGTTTCCTCCCCAACTTCAGATTCAATCAACCATCAACCATGTAGGACTTGTAATATTTAATACTTGGAAAAATAACCATGTAAGAGTAAATCTATGCAGTTCAACACGATGTTGTTCGAGGATCAATTGGTCTGCTATGGGCAACCCCAGACTTGGAGAAGGCTGAGGTTAAATTTGCCACATGTTTACATACTTCCTATCCTCCATATTGATTAGTCTGAGAATTGGGACATGGCAATGTTTTCAGGGGCAGTTCAATCAAGAGGAGACAGAAACACAGGAAATAAGCAGAGTTGCAAAGAGTATTTATTACTATTACTGCTACTACTGCTATTACTACTACTACTAACACTACTCTTATATACTACTTTCAGATGTATCTTTACTTTTAAAAGAAACTTTTGAAAGTAAATAAATTTCAAGGTAAAGCAAAATACAATCAAAAAATAAATAAATAAAAAACCACCTGGGACTGAAATGGTGGACTGATAGGCAGTGGAATTAAATTTTTCACTTCATCTTCCCTTTCAAATATATCTTGTAAGTGATTCATTCATTGTGAACATCACCTAAGTGCAAAACCCTGATGCAGGCATCACATAGTTGTGGTTCTGAAATTTAACTCATCTTGAGTCCTTTTGAAAAAAAAGAAGATTCAAATGTCTTCACCAAGAAATTCTACTAATGATGTGGGGTGAGATCCAAGAATCCATATTTTTAAGAGGCCCTGATGAGTCTGATGTACAGCCAGATTGAGAATTAACTGCCATGGAAACTACAAAAATGTATTAAGATAAATTCCCTGTAGTCTTCAATCAGCCTCAAACACAAACTTGGGTAAATCATTAACGACATCGTTTTTCATTCATTCAAATTTGAGCCAGTGCCTTATGATACAAAAGGCACTTGAAACCCTTTCCTTCAGTATTTTTAATATCTTCTAGGCAAATAGAGACTATGAGAGTAGAGTCTTTCAGTTTTCAGGTGTGTGTTATCTGAAACACAGAAATAAGCATTGATATAAAGGAAGAGTGAATAATTACTAACTGTCCCCAATTTTGTGGAAATCCTGAGCATTCCCAAGGCTGAGGTCTGTGCTCTGAATAACTGTCAGTATCCTATAAATGATGCTTTTTCTCCAGAGTACTGTAAATCTCTTTCTTAGCACACATTTCTCATGGTCTTTTTCTAACAGTGTAATCTTCCACAAAGCTCCCATTAATCTGCCTTTGGAGAAGGAGTGTTTCAAGGAAAGGACAGTCTGTCAGTAGGTTAGTGATCATTTCCTGCCCTTGGGATCCTAGAGAAGGCCAGCTTATGAATCTTTAAATTGTGACCATTATGCGTCAGAAGATGCTCATCAGTTTTGGCCGCTTTCTGATTATAATCCATTTTGAGGGATGTCACACTTCACTGGAAGTCCACATTTACTTAAGACACATAACCTTTACAATTTTTCCTGAAGGCTGCACACTTTAGATATTTCCCCATTTTTTTCATAATGGGAAGATGGGATCTAAAGTAACTCATTTTTCATTAAAAATATGTGTGTGGAGCATAATACCATGGTATATCATCTTATACTTCAAGGGTATAGAGGTCACTCTTCTAAATGTGTGTTTAGGTTCTAGAAAAAAAGACTAAAAAAAAATACACTGTAAAAAACAAATATTTCCTTGGTTTTCTTTTTTTCTTTTTTCTTTTTTTCCTTTGTTTTAAAATGAAACTAGGCTTCTTTCCAGATAAAGTAATTGCTCCATTCCAGTCATATTTTAAAAATGTGTCTATGACTGTTTCTTATGCTTTCAGCTCATACATTGTGGTGTTAGTGTTTTCACAGATTAGATTTTAGATGATTGGGGATTTGGAGGATTTCTCTTTAGTGACAGATAAGAGAAAGTGAATCTAGTGAATGACAAGATTACAAAGGTGGGAGAGATGACAGGTAAAACAGTACACACCAATAAGAAAGGGATGTGAAAAAGAAGTGAAAGATGAAAGTGTGAGTGTGTTAGTTGCTCAGTGTGAACAATTCTTTGTGACCCCATAGACTGTAGCCCACCAGGTTCCTCTGCCCATGGAATTCTCCAGGCAAGAATACTGAAATGGGTAGGCACTCCCTTCTTCAGGGGATCCTCCCGAGCCAGGGATCGAACCAGGCTCTCCCACATTATAGACAGATTCTTTACCATCTGAGCCACCAGGGAAGACCCAAGAAAGGAACAGGCACTTGAAATTTAAGGACCACATACTATAAATTGACTGATCAAGATATAATAGAGAGAAGGGATGAAACGGAAGGTTATTGACCTAATTATCTTTATTGGATGCAGGTTCCAAATAGGTAAAGGAGTAAGTCAAGGCTGTATATTGTCAACCTGCTTATTTAACTTATATGCAGAGTACATCATGAGAAACGCTGGACTGGAAGAAACACAAGCTGAATCAAGATTGCCGGGAGAAATATCAATAACCTCAGTTTTACAGATGACACCACCCTTATGGCAGAAAGTGAAGAGGAACTAAAAAGCCTCTTGATGAAAGTGAAAGAGGAGAGTAAAAAAGTTGGCTTAAAGCTCAACATTCAGAAAACAAAGATCACGGCATCCAGTCCCATCACTTCATGGGAAATAGATAGGGAAACAGTGGAAACAGTGTCAGACTTTATTTTTGGGGGCTCCAAAATCACTGCAGATGGTGATTGCAGCCATGAAATTAAAAGATGCTTACTCTTTGGATGAAAAGTTATGACCAACCTAGATAGCATATTCAAAAGCAGAGACATTACTTTGCCGACTAAGGTCCATCTAGTCAAGGCTATGGTTTTTCCTGTGGTCATGTATGGATGTGAGAGTTGGACTGTGAAGAAGGCTGAGCATCGAAGAATTGATGCTTTTGAACTGTGGTGTTGGAGAAGACTCTTCAGAGTCCCTTGGACTGCATGGAGATCCAACCAGTCCATTTTGAAGGAGATCAACCCTGGGATTTCTTTGGAAGGAATGATGCTAAAGCTGAAACTCCAATACTTTGGCCACCTCATGCGAAGAGTTGACTCACTGGAAAAGACTCTGATGCTGGGAGGGATTGGGGTCAGGAGGAGAAGGGGACGGCCGAGGATGCGATGGCTGGATGGCATCACTGACTCGATGGACATGTGTCTGAGTGAACTCTGGGAGTTGGTGATGGACAGGGAGGCCTGGCGTGCTGCGATTCATGGGGTCGCAAAGAGTCAGACACGACTGAGTGACTGAATTGAACTGAACTGAACTGTTACTTACAGTGTAGAAATAAGTTGTCAGAATCCACTAACTAGAAGGGTCTAGGAAATACATAAATAAATATGTCATACCTAAGTACGTCTAAACAGAGACTCCTAAAAAGGTAGAATGTAAATCTACTAGAAGGGCTTCCCAAGAGGAGGAAGCCAGGGTGGGTGCCAAGGAGAATGCCAACACTAGGAATAGGATGAAAGCCAGAAATCTCTTCTTCAAACTCAGGAAAGACTGTGTCACTGACAGACATACTACTGACACTCAGTTTTGGTTTAAAATAAATAAGCATTTTGTGAATAGACAAATACAACAACCTGAGAGGTAAGCAAATATTAGACCCAACTTTACAGACGAATTATAGAAACAGAGGCTGATTGAAGAACATCAGCCCTTACCACACTAGGTAAAACTTACTGATCCTGGAATATGAAAGAAAACTCAGGACCACACACGAAGTTATCCTATCTCACCACGACACTCCAAGCTTTCTGACATAGTTCCTAAACAATGAATATATCAAAACATTGTACTTGGCATGATAAGGGGGGGAAAAAAAAATATATATATATATATATAAAATCTGGTTCCTACCATTATGTATGTGTGTGTGGATCACTCAGTCATTTCTGATTCTTATCGTTAAAGAGGTTACACTTTGATATTTGTATATCTATGCGATGCTAGGGTATAGTAGGTAATTTGAATTTTGCCTGATCAAAACGGTGGAATAGAAGAACATGTGCTCAACTTCTGCCAGAACACAAAAGTCACAGCTTAGATTATTCAGATATGACCTAATCAAATCCTTTATGATTATACAGTGGGGGTGATGAATAGATTCAAGGGATTAGATCTGATAAAGAGAGTACCTGAAGAACAATAGATGGAGGTTCATAACATTGTATAGGAGGTGGTGACCAAAATAATCCCCAAGAAAAAGAAATGCAAGAAGGCAAAATGGTTGTCTGAGGAGGCCTTATAAGTAGCTGAAAAAAGAAGAAAAGTGAAAGGCAAAGGATAAAGGGAAAGATATACCCAAATGAATGCAGAGTTCCAAAGAATAGCAAGGAGAGATAATAAAGCCTTCTTAAGTGAACAATGCAAAGAAATAGAGGAAAGCAATAGAATGGGAAAGACTAGAGATCTCTTCAAGAAAATTAGAGATACCAGGGAATATTTCATGCAGTGATGGGCACAATAAAGGACAGAAATGTCAAGGACCTAACAGAAGCAGAAGAGATGTGACAAAAATACACAGAAGAACCACACCAAAAAGGTCTTAATGACCCAGACAACCACAATGACGTGGTCACCTATCTAGAGCCAGACATCTTGAAGTGTGAAGTCAAGTGGGCCTTAGAGGGCATTACTATAAACAAAACTAGTGGAGGTGATGGAATTCTAGCTGATCTATTTCAAATCCTAAAAGATGATGCTGTGAAAGTGCTGCACTCAATATGCCAGCAAATTTGGAAAACTCTTTCAGCAGTGGTCACGGGACTGGAAAAGGTCAGTTTTCATTCCAATCCCAAAGAAAGGCAATGTCAAAGAATGTTCCAATTACCATACACTTACATTCATTTCACATGCTAACAAGGTAATGCTCAAAATCCTTCAAGCAAGGCTTAGTAGTAAGTGAACTGAGAACTTCCAGACATACAAGCTGGATATAGAAAAGGCAGAGGAACCAGAGATTAAACTTTCAACATCAGTTAGATCATAGAAAAGTCAAAGGAACCCAAGAAAACATCTATTTTTGCTTCATTGACTATGCTAAAGCCTTTGATTGTGTGGATCACAAGCTGTGGAAAATTCTTAAAAAGATGGGAATACCAGACCACCTTAACTGTATCCTGAGAAACCTGTAGGCAGGACAAGAAGCAACAGTTTGAACTGAACATGGAACAATTGATTGGTTCAAAATTAGGAAAGAACTATGACAAGACTATATATTGTCACCCTGCTTATTTAACTTCTATGCAGATTACATCACGTGAAATGCTGGGCTGGATGACTCACAAACTGGAATCAAGATTGCCAGGAGAAATAACAACCTCAGACACACAGATGATACCTCTTTAAAGCGATGAGGAACTAAAGTGCCTCTTGATAAAATTTTAAAAAGAGGGTGAAAAAGCTGACTTAAAACTCAATATTCAAAAAATGAAGATCATGGCATCTGCTCTCATCATTTCATGGCAAATAGATGGGGAAACAACAGCAACAGTGAGAGACTTCATTTTCTTGCGCTCCAAAATCACTGAAGATGTTGTCTGTAGCCATGAAGTTAAAAGATGATTGCTCCATAGAAGAAAAGCTATGACCAACCTAGACAGTGTATTAAAAAGCAGAAACACCACTTTGCCAACAAAGGTTCATATAGCCAAAGATATGGCTTTTCCAGCAGTCATGTACAGGTGTGAAAGTTGGGCCATAAAGAAGGCTGAGTGCCAAAGAATGGATGTTTTCAAAATTCTGGTTTGGAGAAGACTCTTGAGAGTCCCTTAGATGGTAAAGAGATCAAACCAATCAATAGCGAAGGAAATCAACTCTGAATATTCATTGGAATGTCTGATGCTGAAGCTGAAGCTCCAATCCATTGGCCACCTGATGTGAAGAGCTGACTCTTTGGAAAAGATCCTGATGCTGGAAAAGATTCAGGGCAGGAGAAGTAGGGAGTAACAGAGAATTAGATGGTTGAATGGCATCACCAACTCAATGGACATGAGTTTGAGCAAATGCCAAGAGACAGTGAAGGACACGGAAGCCTGGTTCACTGCAGTCCACTGGGCTGCTAAGAGTCAGACACAAATTAGCTATGGAACAGCAACAACAACAACAACAACTTATTAATTTAGTAATTGGGGTAATTGTTTAACTTCTTTATCTTGCAAATCAACCTTTCAGGTTGTTAATACTGGAGATATCATATATTATTAGTTTAGTACATACCAAACCTTCAATAAATGGTAGATATTTTTATGTATTTACACAAATAAACCATGCTTATTTTCACTTTCTTTAAATAAAAGAATATAGGAATTAGAACAAATCTTTGCTTAATTTTTAGAATTTTAATAACTATAACAGGATTTCAAAGAATTATTACCTACTTATTCCAAATCAGGTTTTACATAGGTATAGTTCCATAGATGGGCATCCCTGTTGGCTTAGTGGTAAAGAATCCACACACCAATGCAGGAGACATGGGTTTGATCCCTGGGTTGGGAAGATACCCTGGAGAAAGAAATGGCAACCCACTCTAGTATTCTTACATGGCAAATCCCATTGACAGAAGAGCCTGGAAGACTATAATCCATGGGGACACAAAAGAGTCAAACACAATTTAGAGACTTTGTTTTGGTGTTTTAGTCGCTAATTCATGTCTGACTCTTTTTGCATCTTTTTTTTTTTTTAACAATAACAAGTTCCATAGATAAAGACTGATATGCAAATAGAGAATTATATTGTGGAGTCTTATGTTAAAGATAATGAGCTTGAAAATAAGGGCCCCCTTTTTGAAATATCATGTAAAACATTTAACACTAAGAGAGAAATAAAAAGGATTCAAATAATTAGAAATATAAAAAAATTTATCAGAGATACCTTAGTTTATTTTCCTAAATAAGGTGGCTCTAAACAATGAAATAAATCTCTAAAAGAGAGAACAAACTGAAAAAAAAAACTAAAACCAAAAGCTAATATCTCTTACATAAAACAATCACACAATATAACTTAATGAATGAATTCTGTAGTCACATTATCTAGTTTTACATCCCAACTACAACACTTTTTGACAAGTTCTTTACATCTCCATACATTAAAAAGATGGTAATGATAACCCTGTATGCGAGACAGCAAAAAAGACACAGATGTAAAGAACAGACTTTTGGACTCTGTGGGAGAGGGTGAGGGTGGGATCATTTGGAAGAATGGCATTGAAACATGTATACTATCATGTAAGAAACGAATCGCTAGTCTAGGTTCGATACAGGATACAGGATACAGGATGCTTGGGGCTGGTGCACTGGGATGAACCAGAGAGATGATATGGGGAGGGAGGTAGGAGGGGGGTTCAGGGTTGGGAACTCATGTACACCTGTGGTGGATTCATGTCAATGTATGGCAAAACCAATACAGTATTGTAAAGTAAAAAAATTTAAAAAGAAAGAAAAAAATAATAATAAAATAAAACAAATGATATCAGTACCTATTTTATCAGACTGTTATGACAAATAAGTTTATGTATATAAAGTGCTTACTGGGACTTCCCAGGTGGAACAGTGGTAAAGAATCCACCTGCCAATGCAGGAGATACAAGGGATGTGTGTCTGATCCTCGGCTCACAGAGGACATCCTGGAGAAGGAAATGGTAACCCAGTCCAGTATTTTTGCTGGAAATTTCCATGGACAGAGGAGTCTTGGCAGGCTACAGTCCATGGGGTCACAAAGAGTTGAACATGACTGAGCAACTGAGCATTGAACACATACAAAGTGCTTAGAACAGTGCCTGGCATACAGTGAGTTCTAAACAAATGTTATCACCATTATCATCATCACCATCACCATCATCATCACCATCACAATTACAATATAATTATAGATATGCTTTGCACAATTTGAGAAGCATCTTGAAGGAGGTAGTTTCAAGAATCAAGAAAGAATGATACTTTCGTCCGATAATTAACTTGACTATGGTTAGTTAACTTACTTGATAAGAATATTATTCCAATTTGTCCAAAGTCAAAGGTTTGATTTTTACGTGAATATGCTGGCTACATTCCATGACCACAAATTAAGACACTAATTCTAAGCAGTTCTATTCAACAAATTCTCCAGGTTTTTACAAGGTGACTGGCAAAAAGGGTATATTGATTAACCTAAATTCATGAATAACTTTAGAAAAAATGAATCTATAAATACATTATTTTTGAACATAGTTCAGTCATATGTTCTTAATATATTATAAATTCTAGAACTGGAAAAATATTTAAACATGATCTGGAGCCAAATCATTAATTTTGTTTTAAATATAAATTTATTTATTTTAATTGGAGGTTGATTACTTTACAATATTGTATTGGTTTTGCCATACATCAACATGAATCTGCCACAGGTATACACATGTTCCCTATCTTGAACACCCCTCCCTCCTCCCTCCCCGTACCATCCCTCTGGGTCAAGACATTAATTTTTATAAAGAAAAAAAGACAGAGACAAAAAATGACAAGATCACATGATTACTCTGTGGCTGAGCTCGAACTCTCAGCTCATATTTTGTTTGCTTTTTGACTACATATATTCATTAAATACAGTATTTTTAAGATCTCTGAGAACTTTCTAAAATTCTATTTGTCATGATGGTTTATTAGTCCATTATAAAGAACTCAGTCCCGGTGACAGAATGTAGACTTTGAAGGCCATTGCAAGGACTTTGTTATGAGAAAAATGAAAAGCCATTTTCAGGCATTGAGCATGTAAGATTAAAAGACATTACCTGACTTAAATTTTTAAAAAACCCCACCACCCATAGGGATGGTACAGGGAGGGAGGAGGGAGGGGGGGTCAGGATGGGGAACACGTGTATACCTGTGGCAGATTCATGTTGATGTATGGAAAAACCAATACAATATTGTAAAGTAATTAACCTCCAATTAAAATAAATAAATTTATATTAAAACAACAACAACAAACAGAATAGAGGTGGGAAGGGGCAAGGATCAATTAGTAGGTTTTTACAAAAAACCAAGGGAGAGATGATGTTGGCTTGGACTAGGATGGTAACAGAAAGAATGGTATTAAGTCATCAAAGTCTGGATATGTTTTGACTGTAGCACAAACAATATTTCTTTCTGTGTTGGATGTGAAGTGTTGGCAAAGGAACACAGGAATTTCTATTATTTTTTTCTTAACTAAATGCATTTTGCTCCTGTCTACACCATGGTAGGCTACAGTCCATGGGGTCACAAAGAGTTGAACATGACTGAGTGACTTCAATTTCCTTCCTCCTGGCTCCCTCTCTTGCTGTCTCCTTCTCTTCTCATCTGCCAGGGACACCTTTCCCAGAGTCCTTCACCAGGCTGAGTCCTAATTTTTCAGGTCTCTTTCCTTCAGAAAGCCTTTCTGGGCCAAGTTCTCCCTCCTGAGTGTCGGTCCCTTGCACCACAAACATCCTGTATTAATTCACTTACCTAGCTTCTCTGACGGAGAAGGCGATGGCACCCCACCCCAGTACTCTTGCCTGGAAAATCCCATGGACGGAGGAGCCTGGTAGGCTGTGGTCCATGGGGTCGTGAAGAGTCGGACATGACTGAGCGACTTCCCTTTCACTTTTCACTTTCCTGCATTGGAGAAGGAAATGGCAACCCACTCCAGTGTTCTTGCCTGGAGAATCCCAGGGATGGGGGAGCCTGGTGGGCTGCCGTCTACGGGGTCACACAGAGTCGGATACGACTGAAGTGACTTAGCAGCAGCAACACCATGATTTACTTATTTTCATCTCTATGAAAAGAAGTCCATGGCCATCTACACAATGTCTTCTCTGAAATCAGCAGCATCTAGAATTAGACATGTATTGTGAAAGAAACTAAATAGTGACTCCTGACCTCAGAGGAGTTTATTATTTGGTAAGTTAAAGCCCCTTATATGGGAAGGAGATATATTTGACAGCATTAAAATGTAGCTAGAAGTTGCAACTTGGTGTTAAACTGGAACCCTTCTGGACATGTCTGCCGAAACTAGGGAACCAAGCTGATCAAATGTCATTGGCATGAGGAACAGGGGAGTGTTTGAGTTAAAACTCATCATACAGGAATTGGGAGAATCAGGCTTCTGAAAGAAAGGCTAATTAGGTATGCCATAGTGTTACTTCTTGTCTTTATTGCCAGCTCAGCTCCCTTTGGACTCATATCTGGATTCACATCTCTCCCAAGGAAGGGAGAGAGCTATGAACAAAGAATGGAAAAAGGCTGTTTTCCACCAAATTCTCTAACATATGAAAGTAAAAGCCATTTTGATAGACCCTTATGTTATACAGCCCAGAAAATCAGAAAAGCACTGTGTGCCGTAGCTTTGACATCTCCAGGGTTCCAAGCTTTACTGGGAGTGACTATTGTACAGTACCTGTCCTCAGAAGCACAGGTGCTCATTGTGATTACAGTATCTCTAGGATACATCAGTAGAACCCAGAAGAGGTGAGGCAGAGAAAGAGAGGAGTAAAAGAAGTAGATATCCCAGGCAGGTGACCTCATCAGGAGGAAGCACATGTGAGACTCAAATACCTATATGGACTCAGTTCCATTATTAGCAGGTAAGCAAGACTCAGAGAGATAAGATAAGGGGATGAACTCTATACATTCCAATTACTCAATACAGAATTTAGTAAACATTTCATCACTAGGTAGTCTTTATACCCCCCAAAGCTCACATATTTGCTACATTCTGCTCAAGATCTCCAGAATCCAGGTAGTGAGCTTCTCTTTGGAGATATTAAACAGAATGAATCCAGCAAAATAGACTTTTCTTCTTTTGAATATGGTAAACATGAGAATTTTTTAGAAAAACCAGCACCCTTCATAAAAGCAGTCACTTTAAAAATCAATTAAAAAATTAAATATCTATATGCCATCTGTCCTGGTGCATATATTAAGAATGTTATTCCATGTAACATTTCAACAATGCTGTTTACATTCTTTTTCACTCATAAAGGAAGTAACATTCCTTCTTTAAACACTCATTCTTTAGAGATGCCTTCTTAAATAGCTTCACACAACTGCATCATGTCAAAAAAGCCAAAAAGACACTCTGTGGCAGTGTGCCAATTTCACCCAAATTCAATCATTTTTTTTAATCTTGAATTATGCTTTGACCTTGACTTCGTAGTACTTCATGCCTAGAGATCATTTCTTTGTTTCTTTATTCATTTAATTGTGTTTCTGTCCTACCTTCTACTCAAAAGTCTTTAATGGGCTCTCTGTGTCTAGCTCCAGATGATAGTGAGGTTGGTTTTACTAGCATTTCAGTCATTATCACGAGGGCAGGTCAGAAGGAAAAGGTCCTGGGTGAGTGTCCACACCACTGCTGCCCACTTTCCTAGAGAAGGGGGTCAGTGGTTAAGGCACTTTGGCAGGTGAGAAAAGATTGTACTCTAGCCAGAAGAGAAGATGGAGGAGAAAGACAGATCTGGAAAAAAAATGAGTGGGACAGAGTCAGAGATCAGTGGAAGCTTTCATTCTGGTACGTTTAGTAGGTTCCTTGGAAAAATTTATCAGTTCCGTCATGTATTCATATTAGAAAAAGGCAAATTAAACAAGATACCTGTTAGGTCAAAGATCCTATGAAAAATATGATGATACTTAAAATCTATTCCCACACAAGTACACATGGTATAGAAAGAACACAGACTTAGGAACCCACAACCTGCAATTCCAGAAATCACAGGCTGACAGCATCACTATTTGCCATCCCATAAATTTAAGAGATTATATGACCAAGTACCAGAGGTTGGCTGCATGTCCACACCTGCATTCAGCTAGTCTTTTACATTTCAGACCTGAATATATATTTCCATCTTCACTACTACCCTTCATCCACCAAGACCTCATTAAGATATCTATGCTTAGGAATATAAGACAAAAGCATTCGTGTGGTTTGGGGAGGAGGAGAGGTAGAAGCCCAGAAGCAAATGAAAAGAACAATTCACCAGGACAAAACATTCTAGCAACAATTTCCCTCTTTTTTCCGAAACAATCTCATCATCTTGTCATCCACTGCTCTGCTCTTCTTTATCATGAAAATGGCAATAGCCCCATTCTCAGCGAGATTCAGGACCAAAGTACATCTCACTGTTTTGGAGTCCGGGAGTTCAGTTGAATGAGAGCAAGTAAATGTATGGCAAAGTGAGAGAGTGAGAGAGAGAGAGAGAGAGAGAAAGAAAGGGAGAAAGAGATAGAAATTTACCTTCCGATGAGTGAGAACTCGCCCACG